>NW_010426387.1:17654-29794 GCF_000710305.1 Buceros rhinoceros silvestris | reverse complement strand
ACTCCCACTGCGCTGTCGGCTGCCTGCCCAGAACCAGCGGACTGCTGAACTGACCTTGAAAAGAACAGCTTGTGTAAACCTTCTCTTCTTCGTTTTTTTTCCCCTTTTCTCGGTTGGTGCCTATATATAATAGTGTATAGTTGTGTAGTTTTATTGCTTATTAAAAATTTGTTTCAGTTTTCTGAAAACACAGACCGAGGTGTGAATTTCTTCTTCCCCCTTAAAACCCTTCTGTCTCTAGCAGGACAGAAAGGAATTGTTAAGGAATTCGAGGAGTTGTTACCTCTGTCCCTCGACCCTTAACAGTACATTCTTTTTTATTTCATACACTTATGCTTCCTGTCCAGAATGTGTTCTAAAGCAATGACATTTTCAGTCACAAGCAACCTCAGGCAAACTGAATAAAATAAGAAGTACAGAAACAAGGCATCTTAGGCCACTGTCTACCAAAGAAAATGCAATAGTGCAAGCAGTGTCAGTAGTCAATTACATCATTTAGTCACAAAAAAGGGATTAAAACAAAAAGAAAGAAATGCAAATAATATTTTGAAATGAGCTTATGAAGTTTAGCATTATACGGACTTCACAATATTAATGAACCAAGATTCAGTTTTGCAAAAATCGTGTATGTGTGCACCTTCTCAGCATGTGAATAATCCCAAAGGACTTAATTTTAAGTTGAGAGACATTGGTTTGACCATGAGCAGTCCTCTTTCCTGTTATTTCTGTGAAAGCTTTTAGTTAGCTGATGACACAGATTTGCTGTGAATCTTCTTTGGAAAACAGTAATCGCTTACTTGTATTTACTTGCTTGCATTTTCTTTTCAGGTATAGGAAAGCATCTATCTACATTTTCTACATCAAGATACAAGTGCGTTTTTAAAGAGCTACCATGGATCCAATTTTTTTTATATAAATACATTTTTCACCTTTAATTAACAATTTATGCCATTTTTCAATCAAGTCTATAATATGAGTAAACACTGAGCAGAGACATCTTTTCTGTAAGCAAGCTCTCCTTTTCTCACAAAAGCAAGCAAGACAAACAAACCAACCTCCAAACAGATTAATAGTGCGCCTTGAAAGAAACTTGTTTTTCCTTCTCTGGGTATTAGCATGTACAGCAGATTTTTGTGTGATATACACCAAATCGAATTACAATAGTTTGTGTAATAGTTGACTTAGGACTAGAAGAGTTAACCTGGATCACTTCTTCGTGTGAAGGCTGACTCTCTGAGCTATGGCTGGTTTATTTTCAGTTATTTTATTTCTCTTGAGAAAGCAAATCAGAGACATCGGTATGCAAACTATTTCCAGATATCGGGGCGAGTCTGAAGTCACAGAATACCAGATAAAAGTAAGGAGTGCTTCATTTAAGAAAGTGACCGCAGCTTAAGATAATAAGATAATAAAATATTGCAGTTCTAATTGAACTTCTATTTCAAACCATACAATAATCTGACTGAATAGCTGTATAAAGACAAATCCTCAGAGCTTATCTCAATGAGTCTGTAATCCATATAATGTTGATAACTTCCATTTCTGATTCGACTGTAGGAAATAAAAACAGAAAATGAACAGTGATTAAACTTTAATTACTTAGAAGCCAACAACTAAATTTTGTTTTAGCTAAATATTTGTTAAATTTTTCACTTTCCATGTCACACTTACACCCTTGCCTTTTTCCTGTTTGTTCTTGCCATTTCCTTTAACCTTTTCTCCCAAAGCAAGACTCTCATCTGTTCTTCCTTTTCCTTTTTCTCCCTACGATTTTTGGATTTTGTGGTGTTTTTTAACCTTACATTTCTTTTCCTTGTTAAAAGTTGTAACTGCATCTAAGAGATAATGAGAAAGTTAGCAAGGAACAATAACATAGTTCCTCATTTGATTCCATTAAAAGTTCTCTAGAGTTCTTTGGAGGAGAGTTAAGCTGATGAAAAGAGAACGTGTGTCTGTGATAAACTTTAGCCATTATTTAACATCTTGTATTCACATAACAGACAGACCGCATGGAAATCCCATATGACAAGAAGGCAGATTCTCCCTTTTCCAAAGTTCTGCTTTTGCATCAGTCACTCACTGCTTCTCAGAACACGAAGGCCTAAATAGTCTTCTTTAATTTTACACCTGCCAATGCATTGTGTACAAAAGGATTCCTCCAAGGGAGAGTTGTCCTTCTTCTCTCTCCTGGACCTTTCTGTATTTAAAAATACTGTTGCAAGTCACTGAACATAGCAGAATAGGGCGTGCTGGTCCTGGGAACAGCACCTGGGGTTTTAAGTGTCAGTGAGCATATTTCTAAAAAGCCATTTCATGCATGATTTTTTGCTTAATTTGGGTGGTTTTTTTAAATATCTCTTCACATTTATTCACAATTGTTTTAAACTGGCTTCATTTTGACTTATAAAAACACTCCAAAACATACAAATAAAACAACTGCAACTGAAACTGCACACATATATTATAAAAATTTGGTAAATGAAAGCACTTTTGACACCTGTTTAAAATTCATTTCAGTCACTGGTGTATTTTCAGTATTGTTTCCACCAGTCAATATTATAGATCAATGAACCACAGCATCATAGAATGTTGCTTAGAACAACATCAAAGCATGTAGTTTAACTTCACACACGAAATGGGGCTGTGACCTGCAGATAGGTCATCTTTGCGTTTTTCCAGCCAAGCTCTGAAAACCTCCAAGGGTGGAGGAGCCATGACTTCTCTAGGCAACCTATTCAGTGCTGCACTACCCTGTCACCAGTTGGCCAAGGCTGGCCAATCATGAAACAGAAGTCTTTCTCTCTAATCAGCCCCTCTCCCATTCCAGGAGAAAGGGTTAAGAAAAGAGATAAGAAGGAAAGAAAAACTTTGTGAGGCCTCTGTTAAGTTTAGGAAACTAAAAACAGTTTAATAACAAAAGATATTGTATACAGAACAACGAGGTATTAACAAGTTATAGAGGATTAGAACTGCTTCAGCGAGGGTGGGGGAAGGCAGGGAAGCACTCAAACCATGGTTAAAGAAAACAGCAGCAAATAAAGCTACTCGATGACTGGACTCTCTCCAGTAGTTCCTTGTCCTTCTTGAACAGGGGTGCCCTGAACTGGACACTGCTCCAGATGCTGCCCCACCAGGACAGAGTAGAGAGGAGGACAACCTCCCTCGATCTGCTGATCACACTCTTTATAATGCACCCGAAGGTACCATTGGCTTTCTTGGCCACACGAGCACACTGATGGCTCTTGGTCAACCTGTTGTCCACCAGGACTTCCAGGTCCTTCTCCCCAGAGCTGCTTTCCAGAATATCAGCCCCCAACCTGTACTGATGCAGAGTTATGTTCTCTTTTCTTCTAAATAAATAGTTTATAAGTAGCAAGTCTCAACATTTGTGGATACCTAGACCAGAATAAGAAAGTAATTGTTGCATTTAGAAGAGTTTTTGAGTATCTTATCACTCACACCACTCACGGTTCATTTAAAGCAGTGTAAGTGTGACTTCACAATTTCACACAGCTCTGCAGATTTGTTGGATAATTTTTAAAATTTTGGTGATAATTCTGAAGAAAAACTAAGAGAAATAATCATATGTCTGCAGAACATATCTAACAAGCTGCAATAATCATCTCCAACACTGCAGTTGCTCAAAACATTTCAGTTGAAAATTCCATGTTTGGTAGTTCAAAAAAGAGAAAGCAGAGAAAATAGTTTAAAAGAAACATTGTCATGAGGTGGATTTTTTCATGTTCAGTGCTTTAACATTTCAAAGCAAATCACACAATTCTTTTGAGATAAACCCTTGTAATTTCCAAGATATGTGCCCTAGAATCCTCAATCTCATTTTCTCCTTCTCTGTGTTTCTAAAGAGAAGGAATATTTATGCTCTCTCCTGGAAAATTCTTTGTCATTAACTCAGAGTGCTCTTCTGTCTTTTTTCTGACACTCACAGTAAGGTGTGTTGTGGGTTTTTTCCCCTGAATCAAGTTGATGTTAACATCTGGTGCACTTCACCCTCTATACCAATTGTGACAGTTTTGTGAGTTTTCATCAGCAACACAAACAGAGAGAAAGTTAGCCTTGGAAACGTACCAAGTCAGGTTGGATGGAGCTCTGAGTAACCTGATCTAGTTAAAGATGTCTTTGTTCACTGCAGGAGGGCTGGACTAGATGAACTTTAAAGATCCCTTCCAACCCAAAGCATCCTATGACTCTAAGTAGTAGAAATTGAAAAGCAAGAAACAAGCACTGTTCTACAGCATTTATTTTAACCCAGAAGAGAATTCCAAAATGTTTGTACTTTCATAGGTTTATTTCAAGATAACGTTTGAGAATTCTGTTAGAGTTAAGCATACTGCAAGTTAGGATAGAGCATAGGCAAGCCAGTATGCTGTCCATTATTGAAATCATTAACATTAACATGCAAATCACTTGAGCAAACACTTAATCCTTTATGTAGATTTTTTGCAGTAATGGCTAGTATCATGAAAAAGAGAGATAATTTTTCTATGTATTCTATCTTTTATAATTCAAATAAAATGAATTTTCAGCTCCTTCATTTTACTGTGAAACCCTCTTTAAAATTGAAAGCATGGTATTGCAAGGGACTATAGTTCAAACTGCAACAATCTTTTGCTCAGCTGGAAAGGAGTGGAATGGGGTTTTTTTTGGTTTCAGTCTTCCACTGCATGCACTATCACCTTTCATACTTTGTAGATGTGTCAAGAATCCCTAGGAAAAGGAGGCAGAAATAATTATGTAGTACTCTTGATATTTCAAATGTCAAGAGAAAGAAGGAAAGTTTGAATGTATTATGATGTCTTGCTAGTGCACTTCAACTGTCCTCCAGACATTGCAGCTTAAGAAAGTGGACACTTTAACTCACTTTGGCAATACTTCTCAAGCCTTATAGGTAAAGGCCAGAGACACTAAGATCTCAATTTCCTTCTCCCACTAATTGAAATGGAGGTACTATTAATTAAGAAAATTACTGTGCAATTACAAATGATTTGCCACCTACTAGTTATGCTATAGAAAGATTGTTACCTAACTTACAGACAGTGTAACCATTATTTTCTGGTTTTACATATCTTAGGCTTCTACAAAAATATGAAGGGTACATTACTTCTGACAAAGCGTTCTCTTCCTGAGATTTTTCTAAGTTTAGTTTGTGTTTTCTGGTAAGATTTTCCAAACACAGTATAAAGCCTTGTGAAATTATATTCAATTTTAGGATTGTCTTTTTTCATTGCTGAACATTTCAGTCTATGTTCGTGAAGCAATAATCTAGCTACAATTATTTTAGATAATTTATTTTAGATCATTAGGCCTCTAAATTATAAAAAGTACCACGTAGGCACCTGAGTAGCGAAGTTTTAATAATGTAGCTTGAAAGCTTTGACTGCAGACTTTTGAGACAAGCATTTGAACCCTGTGAAAGGCTCAGCTTGATATTAGTATTCTTTCTATCATTTTTTTTAATATGGCTTTCTTCCCTAGTGCAGAAAAACACTTTAGCAATCGCTTTACTCTTAGCAAATATTTAAATTACAAAGGCTTCAGTGTGCTCCCTGAATAGGGATGCATTCCTGAATTGGATGTGTCAAGCTCAATCATTTAGAGATTTTTTTCATTATTTTTCATGTCAATTTTAACTGGGATTAAATTCCATTTGGTGAATGTTGTTAATAAAAGAGAAAGCACTCTTAAGACCAGATATTGGCAATAAATAAGATCCTCATTCATTCTTTCAGACACAGCATAATAATAGCTTCTTTAAAAGAAGAGGAGGCTGCCAGTTTTGAGAAGAGAGCAATGAGGTTGGAAAGGATAGGAAACAGTTTTAAAAATTATTTTATACAATGGATACTTTTTTTTGAGTGTGAGCTATTATTTGAGAGTGAGCTATTGTTTGAGAAGGGAAAGGTAGTGAGTTTCACAAGACTAACATCTTACCTAGTTTGAGGATTACCCACTGCCAACAAAAACAAGAATCCAACAATTAATTGAGAACAACTAAATGAAAATTAATTTCACTAATTAACTAATTTACTTTTAAATTACCAATAAATATTTAAATATTGCTATATATACTTGAAGAACAGAAATATGTTACTTCTGAGATAAACCTCCATATTTTCAGTTGATTTCTAAACAGTATCTGCACAAAGTTTTGGCTCTCCAAATCCATTTATATTTTATATTCTTCCATGTCTACATATTTTATTTTTAATCTAATTTTTTGAAGAGTTAATCAGAATAATTAACATCAACTTTTAATTGCCTAAAGAAAAAAAAATTAGCATTATAGAACTATAATTTTTTTTAAAATGTAAATTCTTTATCTGGCTATAAATAAAAATACGATACTAGTAAAAAAATGGACTGTGCATAAGTGTGGCGGTTCAGGATTTGGCATGGTTTTGGTAGTAGGGGAGGACACTGCAGCTTTCTGTTTGGCGCTGTTTAAGTAGTGGGGGGGCGGCGCTGCTAGTGTGGCCCCTGTAAGAAGCTTTTCAAAACAAGGTCCCCTGGCCCCTCTGACCAAGGATGCATCAATCCACGTCTCTGTGAATAAACCCATTTAAGAGGGGAAATCAGTCCGGGACTGCCTTTTTTGTTTGTTTTTGGTGTACTTTTTTTGGGGGGGGGAGGGAGGTGGAGAGTGGAAGGAGAGGAGGCCATGCAGATATCCAAGGTAGTGAGGAGAAGGTTCGAGGTACATGCCAGGATAGCCATTTCCCTTTGGCTGTGGCAAGTTGGCAGACGGAGAGCCTGCAATCCTCAGAGAGCACTGATGGAGAAACAGTCTGGCTGAGAAATCCAGAGAGAGATCCGCACTGCAGAGAGCTGGAGAGAGACCCACGATGCAGAGAGACAGGAAAAGACCCAAGTTGCAGAAAGCCAAAGATCCTGATAAAGGCTGTGTCTGGGAGGAGGATTGGAGCTGGGTCATCAGCACTGGAAGAACCGTTTCTGGTGTCAGACCCGCATGTGAGCTGGAGACATTCATGGAAGACTGTGTTCTGTGGGTGAGATGTCAAAGCAGAACCATGAGGAGAGTTTCCTATGAAGAAGAGGAAGTGGTAGAAACCATATGGAGGGAACTGCACCTCCTATCCTGTGTTCCCCACTGCACTGAGTTGGGAGGGAGGAGGTAGTAAAGTCAGGCTGGGGAAGAAGGAGAGGATGGTGGGAAGACGAATTTAAGACCCAGTTGTTTCTCTTACTCTTCTACTCTGATTTCGATTGATTTGGTAGTGGTATTGTTGTTTAAATTAAATTGATTTTGTTTCCCCAAGTCGAGTCTGGTTTTCACCCGTGACCATAAACGGTGAGTGAGCCCTCCCTTGTCACTTGTCTTAACCCTTAAGTAGTTTTTGTATTTCCTCCTACTGGAAGGATAGAAAGGTTGTGTGGTGCTTAGTCACCAGCCAGGTCTAAACCACAATAAGCCAGTAATTTTGTTTAGACTTAAAAAACATTAATAAACATGGGATTTTTTTCCTGTGGGGGAAAAAAAGAAAAAGGAAATCACAGTTGTTCTCTAAAAGCACTTTTAAAATATTCTTTTCATAAAAGAGACTATTGAATAAATCCTATGAAAATTCCTGCAGTATTCTAGCCCTCCAAATTCTATGGTTCAGTGAAAAATAAATTTTAAAAAATTATGATTGCTTAAATTAGTTTCTTCAATGAAGTAAACACTGATGAAGCAAAAAGACTGTTGCTTGCACAGTGGTTCTGACAAATCATGTGATTCCTACTTGATTATCAGATTAAATGAGCCCTTCATTGTGATCCACTCATTTTATAAAAAACAGCAAAGAGAAATTGTCACAGTTTTAGTGAAGTTTAAAGTCTTGTTTCTCCTACTAGTTAAAATACCAAGACCGTAAAGTTTCCCTGCTTCCCTCATTCTCCGAAATCTTATTTTACACACACACGTGAATTCACGTATATTTATTTTCATATTTGACCTTTTTTGTTGTTGTTGTTTTGTTCCATGGCAAAGAAAATACAGTAATACATCATTTTTTAAACAAACTCCAAGAACTTCAACAGGAACAACAGAAGTTCCTCACTTTCTCTTGAATGTTCAACTGTTTTCAACACTATGGGTGTTCCTTTCAGGTTAGAAAGATTTTCCAAAGAGCTGACTACAGTGGTCAGAACATGCTGAAATAAAAAGAAGAAATCACATTACATCAGCCAAAGGGGAGCTTTGGAAAGTCTTTGGTTTGGGTTATTTGGGGGTTTTTTGGTGTTGCTGTTGTTTTAAGTTAGACCGATGGAGAAGGCACTTCTTCCACTTCTAGGAAATAAATGTTTGATTCCCTTATCACCATATTTTGTCACCTTCTGTGCATGTTCTCTCTGTCTCATCCGAAATGCAACTGTAGAACACTCAATCAAACTGTGAAATAACTGAGCCTGTATTTCCGTGATAAGAGCAATATAGAGCCCTTGTAGCTGAGACAATTCAAATTTGTTCAACCAGTTTTGGAAAGATTTCAGGATGGTGACTTAAAGCTTTAATTTTTCTTCTTGAAATCAAATTTTACTTTTTTTTCTCTAAGCTTCTAGTGGCAGTTCCAACATAACAATTAGAAAGGTTAATTTTAGCTTTTATGTTATTTCCTTTTTTCTCATCTAAGTGATTTTTGTCATTGCAGATAATTGATGCACCATATCTAAAGTTCAACACATGATTTCAAAGCAATTTGCCCATAGGAAGAAAAGTAACAAGGCTCTACCATGTGAAAGTGACTCCTTCCTTTCATAACATGTGAGTGAGCCTAAAAAAATTATAATTCCTGTTGATAGTATTATTGTCTCAAGCCCAGACTTGTAAGAGAGATCGTTCTATTGCAGTGAAGTATTTTCTTCAGCTAAGCTGCAATAGACTAACATAGGTTTTGTTCCACGGCTGTGTCAGCAGTTTTACTAATAACAATGTCACCTAGTCTTTTATAATCACTTCAGTAGGAAGTATCTTAATGAGAAATATCTATTTCTAAATTAACAAAACTAAGACTCTTGCCTCTTACCTTTACCAAAGAGCAGTACATACCCTTGACCATGGAGAAACCAAAGCAGATCATCCACAACTGAGCTTTTCGAACACTCCACAAAGCTAACTGAGGGTCTTGCCTTGAGCATGGAAATTTCTGGATTATAAAATAGGGCCAGTTATTTGAAACTTCTGAAAAGTTTTTAATTATTTTAAATAGTAATGACAGTTTATGCACAATCATTATTTATGCCCACGTTAGCAAATGTAATGATCAGTAAGCACACAGAGAAGTCATACAATGAGATTCGTTTTGCCAGAAGTCAAGCAATCTGTCAGAGAGGAAATGTGTTCCTAAAGATGGACATTCCAGTGGTGATCAATAGTGTAGCTGATCTGGATATTTGAGGTATTGCTGAATATATCTCATTCATTACTTCTGTTAAATAAGACTTCTTTGACAGATGAGTTTTAGTCTGTTGTCTTTTGAAACACAGAAACCGCACTTGCACATCTCATTGGGGATTTGTCTCCTCATAATCAAATACAAGAGAAATGTAAAACCGAGGTAAAAAAATTCTACTAGCTCAACAAAAAAGAAGCAGACTCTTTTTTTTGTTTGTTTTTCTGATGGTCAAGTGTAGAAAGATTAGCACATAAGATCTTGCATTAAAGGAAAAGACATCAAATTCAGTACAAATTTTTTTCTGATTAGCAACTCTGTCCTTATATGCATGGTATAGCGTTGTGTAATAAAGATGTTGTGACTCTTCTTCATTTTCTTTTCTACCTGTAAATGTGAAGCTGGAATTGCAACCTAACAGTGGTCCTCCAAGAGAAAGTGGATGGCAGAGATTGCAGGCTTGATTCCCCCAAGAGGTCTGCCATACAAAGTTTAGTTAGAGAACAGAGGATGGTAGTATGGATCTGCAAGTGGTGCAATAGGTGGCAATACTCTGTAAGGCATCCTTACATATGCTGGCCAGAAAACAGGCTCTCCAAAATTCCAGTTTCTCCCAAAACAAAATACAGTATTTTCTAGGCTGATACAGATATAAAAAAGCAGTCATCATAGATCTAGAGAGGTTACCTAGATATTTCCTAGTATCTTTCTATCAAAAATAATCCTTCATTCCCACCCTAATGTTTGGGTTTATGCTAGTTCTGAAACAATTTTTATTACTTTATTCTAAAATAAAGACCACTCTGAACTACTCAGTCTCTGGCCGCATATAAATTGATATTTCACTCTACTAAGATACTATGATGTATTACTTTATTGGAGGTAACATTTTATTTCATAGTTATTCTCAGCTTGGAAATCATTGGTTCATGACATCTTTCTTGAACTAACACATTTTAATTCACAAAGTTACCGATAGAGGCATATGATCTGAAACTGATACAAGTCTACAGATGAAAAATCATATTTGGATTATGGTTATGATTTGTTTAAGCTTGAAAAGTAAACTGCTTTACAAATAGCAAATTTAAAAGGAAGTTGCAGAGTATGTCATGAGGAAGTAGTGATGAGGACTAGTAATCAGGACTTTTTTCCTTTAAATACTGCTTTTTAGAAGATAAAATAATATGTGAAAAGAAAATACTTCTACACTGAATGGAACACATCAAAGAGAAACCAAGAAAACAGAGAGAAAGGAAACTGAAAATTTTATTTTATTTGTCAGTTTGGCAGCTGTTCGCTCTAGATTTCATGCTATCTTACGCAAACGGATACAAGTCTTATAGTATTGTCTCACCAACTCACAAATAAAAGGCATTAAGATGAATAAATATTGCATGCCCTGCATGAAACTTTATAATGTACAAATCATTGAAGATGAACAGACAAATCCTTGTGCTGTCTAGGAAAGGAGGATGTCTTAATATAGATCCTGAAGACTTGAGTAAAAGTGGAGAAATAGGTTCTCACCTGTGGAGAAAGGTTTCCATGACAAAGCTGTGAAGCACTGAACACAAAATGGGGAGTTGTGAACTGCCAGGAATCTCATTGTATTCTCTCTGTGAGATAATGAGAGACTTTACCCTCAATGTTTCTCAGTTTTATAGTTTCCATAATTATTTTAAATTAAAATTTCAAAAGACACGTAAGCAATATGGCACCTGACTACCACTGACTGTCAACAGCATCTAAGCTCTTTCAAAATCTCCATGTACTCATTACTCTGTAGCTAATGAAAAACAGCAATAAATTCACTTGCTCGTATATCTTTTTTTTTCCCTCCATTTTAAGAGATTGCCCAAGCATAGTTTGTGAACTCCGTATAGTCCTTTAGGCTGCACTGTTACTGCTTCATTGATGTTGAAGGGATCTGCTGCTGTACAAACCAAGAAGACAGTGAAGAGAATGTGTTCCAATTTATGCTTTCCACTGCTTATTGAAAAAAAACCAAACATATGCTATTTCCCACTGGAAAGCCAGACTGTTTTATGGTACTTTGTTCCTTTTGTTTTTGAAGTTGTCTTGAGGTCACATTGCACTGTGACAACTCAAATCAAGTTGTATTCCTTGAACTCTGCCAGGCAGTAGTAGAGGAGATAGTACAACGTGACACGTCATAAGGAGATAAAGGAGATCACACAAATATTCTCTCCAAAATTTAAAAAAGCATTCTGCATAAAATATACTTTTCCCCCAAAGCTTTACAAAGTTTAGGACTGTCAATTATATAAGAGTTGAAAAGAACAATATGTGGCTGTACTGCCAGGAAATGAAGTGCATGGAATCAAAATCTTCTTCCTGTTGCTCTGGCTCAGCAGTGAAGTGTTCCAGATCAAAACCACACGTACTGAATGCATTCTCGTACATTAATTTCCTTCCCTCAAGTACCTAGGAAGTAATATAAAGGCTTTTCCAGGTGTATAAAAACACACATCTGCAAGACAACTAACTGATGTGGAACAGAAGGGAAATCTAAATAGTGTGGGCCTTCTTGGTCCTCATTGTAAAGAATCAGTAAGATACATATTTTAACAGTCCTTGAGATGCCTGTAGTCTTGCACATATGCATAACTTAGTCTGGATTGTGCATTGTTCAAGAAAAAAGTGTACAGTCTAATGTGTAGTTTAATTTTGATCTGGATCTACTGCTTATAAATAAATATTTATTTT
>NW_010426387.1:0-17534 GCF_000710305.1 Buceros rhinoceros silvestris | reverse complement strand
AAATAAATATTAAAAAAAAAAAACTTGAAAAAATACAGAAAAGAAGAAATATTTTCCTGAGAAGCTTTTCAGATAGGTAAGTGAAAATATTTTTGAAAGTTTATAAAGAAAGAAACAATTTCACAGTACTGTGATGAAAAATTATATATAATTAATGAATGTTTTCCTCAAGGTTTTTAACTTTTCTTACAGTCTCATTTAGGAGACTGTAAGAACGACAGACACCACAATAAAACATAGGTAGGGTTTCTTGCATGATTATATTCTTATGGTTCTATATTTATTCAGCTATTTTCTTACATTAATGTTTCAGTGAAAAAGTCATGCTTGAGATGGTAGAAAATTAGTTTCAAATTGAACCTACGCTGAATATGTTAGCTGTTGGTGGTTTTAATAAGATTTGAGAGAAATAATCTGTGCTATTCCAGAGCTGAAGAGTAATTTGTGCCAATGGAAAACTTTCTCCTAAGGGCTGTCAAGCTTACACATCCATCCTGGCATCATCAAGTCCATTGCACTGCCTCAATACATAATGTGAGCAAGTCAGAAAAGCATATTTTTGGCAATCAGATTCATACCAATTTCAGGGGACATCCATGTGATATTGTTTTAATACATTCATGAATACTGAATAATATGCAGCTGAATGAATTTTATACCTCAAAGCTAAAAACCAATAAAACACAAATTAGAGTTGTCAAGTCACAATCATTAAGAAAACATTAGAGAAATATGAGCTTCAGAGTAAAGAGTCTTGCAGGGAATCTCTGAAGACTTCATTACTGTACACCGATTCAAAACTCTCTGGAAAAATAAAACAGTATACAACATCTTTGGCTTCAAAATGGTGTGAACCGTGACTGAAGACACCCTGAGGAAATGAGTGGCCTTTATAGCCCAAATATAATGTCAGAAGACACACATTTTCCATTGCCGGTGTATGGAAAGACACACCGTACTTGTAAGCAGCTCATGCTTTGGTTGTGTGACACCCAGATCCAGAAATACGGCATAAATCAACCTGTACATCTTAAAACAGATTGGGTTTATATGTGAATACTTTGTCTGTTTGATTTGGATACAATAATAAAAATTCAATCTATACCATGTAGAAAATCAGATATTTTTCTCAGATTGAAATTTTCAATGAAAGGATCTTCTCTTTTAATCTTATGATTAACCTTAGACATTTGAGTGAGTACCATAGACTGCAGCAACACCACCCACAGCAGTAAAGATAAGCAGTAAAGATAAGATTCGAGGTTATCTTTATAACATGCTTTCACTGGAATATTAAAGCATTCTTTTCATCTCTTCACACAATAAGAAATCAATTGGTTTCCTCCATGCAGCTTGTATAAAGTACACTAGTCTAAAAACCTCTTTATAAAAGTCAACAAAATAGGTCAAAATTATTCTTTTAAAGAAAATAATTAGTACTTGAAATCTGAAGTTAAAAACATATTTCATCTGATTTTGAAATATACTTTATCAAATTAAATAGGTGTTTCATGACAAAACCCCTTTCCACAGATAAGCATCGTGAATATTACTGTTGCAGACAATGTCTATCTCACTTACCCTTTTTGTATATATGTATTGCCTTTGGTTGCTCAGCAGTTGTAGACTATGGTAAATGTTCAGCTAGTTTTCCCCAAACATTCTCAAGTATTTAGTGCCAATGTAACTCCAATTTGACTTTTGCAATAGGTTTTCATATTTAAATTCATTCTTCTATACAGTTCATACAAGTGCTTAAAAAAATACAGTATTTTTCCTGACATTTATTTAGATGGAGAAAAAGTTAACTATTTCAGTGATTTCATATAAAGAGTAAATCACTAGTTATTCATGTTTTTCATCACAAACTCCCCAATGATTCCAAAATGATTTGGAGATTGTGAGTGTGTTCCCATCTACTTTGAAATTTGAAACAATCATTAAAGATTACGTCATGAATACATTCTATTTAACCACATTGTGCATTCTAGTTGGTAGCTCCTTGTATTTCACACAAACAATCCTTTCTTTGATGTTCAAATTTCTCATTCTCATCATCTATTTTGAAAATGAAAGGCTTTTATGGTGTGTGGAGTAAAAATAAAACAGAAGCAAATGTAAAGATCAGAGAGAATTAAGCACCGATACACTTTTGTTTTGACTGACATTTCATTGAGTGACTTCAGAGAAATCTGTTATCAACAAAGGGCCATCAAACCAGAAGAGTTGCAAATATGTTAAACAAGGTTTTTTTTTCAAAAGGCTAATATTATTGTGGTTATTTCTATTCAATACACATTTCATACTTGAAGTATCTTTTGTGAAAAAAGCCAAGGAATTTATAGATTTTAATATAATGGTCTTCCATTAGATTCTAAGTGACAAGGGTGAACTGCTGAACTTAATCTTTTTTTCTTACAATTACTTAGAGGAAAAATCTGACATTTTAACTATATCTAGTCCCTTACTCTTTGACTTTCTGATCCTATAAATAAGCCTTTATATGTCATACTGTAACAACAACTTTTGGCATAGTAAGGATAAAAACTCCCTCAGAAAAAGCAATTACAACTGCATGCTGGGCTTTTTCATTGCATAATATGTAAGACATGCCCTAATTTATTTCTGTATCTATTTATTGTAATTTGAGTTTGAATTGTACCTTTTGTTTTAACGTGCATTCAGAAATATTATATCCTACTTCTTATCTATTTTCAATCTTTTGTCCAGCTTCTATCGATTTGTAGCTAAAAGAAAATTCTTTTGTAGTTGATGGTGACTAAAACTAATAAAGGGTGATGTTCAATGTGTTGTCAATATGAAGCTATTCCCCTGTTATTTTTAGTAAGTAGAATTTCCCTTCATTAGCCTATTAATTAACCTACACCTTCTACCAAGGGAAAAATTCTAGTCACTTCTTTTGATAGAGAGATAATTTCATCCACAATTATCCGATGAGACCTTGAGAAATTTAGGGTAAAGATGAGTGGCAGTTAGAAGGTATGTAAGATAATGTAAAATTTCACATTTCATTAACAGATATATTAACATATATCATTAATTTCATATATCATTAGCTTAATATACTCCACAGTTTTCCCTTTTAAAAATTACTAACATTACAGGAAAATGCATTTGCATTTCCTCTTTTCCTTTATCATACTCAAGAATCCATTACCAAAACATTTTCTAGGCTGGTACTTTGTATGCTATATTTTCAGACTCTTAGGAGCCTGAAAGTGAAAGCAGAAGTACACAGATCTAGGAAAATAAGAAGTTGGACAGGGACGACTGGTCTCTTTTCTCTATTCTATCCACAAGAAACATACAAAAAAGTTACACACATTCAGTAATGACATGGTTGAAATACGGTCAAATGATTTAAATCTGTGACAATTATGATATGATAAACACAATGTATATCACAGATTATCACAGATTGCTTTGAAGAAAGACAGTGATCTCAGTAGGCTCTTCGGTTCCAGATAAAAATGTCGAACCTCATTGCTTGCATAGTGCAACATTTCTATGGATATAATACTAATTCAAAAAAATTAAGTGAACTAAAAACAAGTAGAAAGGAATGTTACACTGGAGACTGAATTCTCTTAAACAGCAGCCTTGTATTTCAGGCACCCGCGAATGTGGTAAATTTGTTTAGCCTTCTGTGTTACAATGCATGGATCTACTGAATGAGCAAGTTTCTTATTAGGCCCAATGGAAAATAAGTTTGATTTTGATGTCAATAACATAATTCAATATAACAGTACACAAAATTTTGTGGTGTTCTTGATATTTTTCTCTGGGTGAATTCAAAGAAAATTGCTCTTACAGTGAAAAATGTACTGAGATTCCATGGAAAATTATTCATTTTAGCTATTCTTACTCTCAGGAGCAATGGTGTAGTCAGCTCCTTAGAACCTACCATAGAATTCCTGCTTACTTTGGGGCATCTCAGTAGTCAACATTACCACTTGTGATTTTGTGCACAGGTACCTGCCTTTCCCAGTAGGCAACTGCGCATTTTGAAAACTCCTAGAAAAAGAGGAAAGACTTGTATAATAATCTCAGGAACATGGTAGGGAATACACTTGTGGTGAAAATACTGTGGAATGACTTTAAGCACTTCAAGTGCCACAGTGCTATTGCTCGTAGTTCAATGTGTTACTATATTTTTCTCTTTGCAATACTACATCCCAATTTTTCCCAAGTCGTTTCATCAGCTGTTTAGATTTTAGTCCCCTGCTTCA
Organism: Buceros rhinoceros silvestris; assembly: GCF_000710305.1. Classification (NCBI taxonomy): domain Eukaryota; kingdom Metazoa; phylum Chordata; class Aves; order Bucerotiformes; family Bucerotidae; genus Buceros; species Buceros rhinoceros. The sequence goes on along the minus strand of NW_010426387.1, from coordinate 13,284 downwards.
GTGTGGTTTCAACCCTTCTCGCTTTGATGTCATATGTAAATTGAACAAATTTGTTCTTGTCCTGTCTAGTAAGTTTTTAATTGCATCAAAGAGTCAAGCTAGGAATTAGAGTAGATTGGTTGGAGAGTGGATAGGGCCTCTGTGACCGGAGGTCTTTCAAGAACAGATTAGAGAAACATCGGTTAAGAATTGAGCATATATGGTCATGCTTTCAGACAATTTAGGTGGCTATATGCATTCTTCTAGTCCCTTTCAGTCTTACCTTCTTTCATTTTATAACACCCTACGCAAAAACCTGAGTAAACAATCTAGGCTTTGAAAGCATACGTGATGTACCATTGTATAGGTAGCTTGAAAAATCAGTAAAGCGTGAAAAAATTATAAGAAAATTTATGTTCACTTGGAAGCAATTACAGTCCAAATCCCCAGGAAGGCCCAGAATAGTTTGAAGATTGTAGACTCCAATGCAGTAGGAAAAATTCTGCAATGCCTTTAAACCATTTTATTAATTTTGGATTGAACCTCTCTATTACACTGTTTATTGAAATTATCTCTCTCAGAACACTGCTGTTCTTTTGTAAATCTATGTTACAACTGGATTTCATGTTACTGTTAGGAATTTTCACAGCTTTTTTAACTGATTGAAGTAATAGAACATTTCTTTTAACTAACTCAAACTTATTTTGGTATCTATTTTTAATGATAAAGCTGTTATGTTACCTTGTAAATACTAGTCTATACAATAGAGATAGAAAAACCTTGGTGGTCTGGGAAAAGAATGAGAAAAATGTAAACTACAAGTCTGTGGTCTGAGAGAGACACAGAAGATGGTAAAACAGATGGGAAAGGGCGAGCTGAGCTAAGCTGTTGAAGACTGATTGAAACGTGCATAAATCACAACACACTCTGATAACACAGTTTCTCTGCCAGTTATCCACCGTATATGGGAGAGTTCCCACGAAAATCTTCAAATGCTTTTTCTTTGGCGACCGGCAGGATACGACAGAGTCCACAAACTGGACCTTGTTAAGCTCAAGCCGCATGCGTAATAGCTATGCAAAATTATTAATCAGGTTTTGAATATGTATGATTATTTGGGGGAAAACAATGAATATGTATGTAATTGGGTGATATAAGCTTTGGCTGGGGCAGCACATGGGGTGCGAGATTTGAGGACGAGATACTCCTCGCACCCAGTGCTGGTAAGATAAAGAAAATGCTGCTTCTTAATGCTACATTGGTGTTAAGGAGGTTTTTCCCAAATTTTCAGTAACAAAGCAACAATCTCCAGGCATCCTAATGTTTGTGTGAATGCCAAGTCTCCATCCATCACAAATGACCTAATCTATTTTTCCCCCACTAACTGGCAATGCCATCTGACACAAAATATTTGCACATGGTTAATTAGTTAGGGATACAACAATTGAGCTATCATCTGTTGTGTGTTGATATATTCACCTTTTCTGTATGCACTCTAAGAAAGCTTGTGTCAGACCTTCTACATGTTCAGAGAGGACAGATGCAGAGAAAGTATAATGTAAGAAAAAGAAAGTCTTTTGGTCCCATCTGAAACAGTTGCTTCACACAAGCAATTAGGATGTTGTACAGAGTCTGACTCCTGTGTGTACAGAATATACAGAGAACAAGTTTTTGTTTTTCCTCTGTGGTCCTAACACTATGCATATTCCAAACTTTAACTAGTGAGAAGTCTTACTGATGCAGCACGTACAGCAAAAGCATATCATCTACAAAATCAAAGCACAAGTCAATCCATAAAAAAACCGAATAGATTTTAGTTCGCTGTCATTATTTATCCCAGATTATTAACAACCCTACTCATGCATCTAATCTATTTTTAGGAACGTAAGCTGTAGTGCGTACAAGTGTAAGGAAGCCTAACCTCAAGGCTACATATGGCAAAAAATTCAGAATGGCTCCGGAATTGCATTAAGTTCTGTTTATTTAACTGCTTTCATATAGGCATTTTTATTAAGATTAAATTTCCTTTATGTGTTATGAGTCAGACACAAAGTCTCTGGTATTATACAAACAATCAAATAAGTATGAAATATCATTTTTAATTTCAATGGACTGATTTTTCTACACCTTTGGGTGCACTATTTCATTCTTCATTGGATTTTAAACTATGTAATTACTGACTGTATGAATAAAAACACACAGGCATTATCACATCGTTCAAATAAACGGATAACTTCAATGGTGTCTGAATGCTCTTTAATAATTTGACTTACATTGCATAAGAAACAGTTTTTGACAAACAGGATTACATTTCTTCAATGTGTTTTTTTGACCAGTCGCAGTTCACTGGTACCACACAATTGTATCTAACTCTCAGTGTGCAAATATTGTTGGTTTCCTTTCAAAATGGGAGGCATCTTTGAGAAGAATTTCCTTTTCATTAACTTCCCATTTGTTGAGACTTGAGCACAGCAGTGTTCAAGCAAGCTTGCTAGCTGTCCCACTGGCTATGAAGTCATTAATTCAGGATCCCACAAATACCGGAGTTGACACACCATAAGCACCAAGACAAAAGGAGACAGAGTAAACACACAGGTGACTGGAGGGCAAAAAAGAAGAAGGAATTGCAGGACAGCTTTTCCTCAAAATCCATTGCCCTCCAGGCTATATCGTTGCTCAATTGTCACCTTTTTTTGTGACAGTGAAATTAACATATTAACAGGACAAAAACAGGGGAAAGATCCATTTAACCAACTGTATTTGGTACTTAATTGGAAAGACAGAGCAATTACAAGTCTTACAAACTTTCCTTACTTGTATATCTACACACACACCTACAGCCACATGCAATATATAGTACAGAAGATCCAGTGTATTTAATAGAGGCCGGACACACATTTGGGGAAAATGATGAAATTCAACTCTCAGAGATACAAGCATTATTGTTTTCCTCAATGTTTCCTACTCTCCATCTTTCTGTTGATGTTAAGCAACTTTCCAAGTATTTCGCAAGGGTGATTCATCAGACTGTGTCTGGTTTTTTCTTTTTCTGAAGCACTATGCAGAAGCTGTCGATGGTACTACATTTGGAAAATCTTCTAGAGTACATATCTGGCCACTCTTGGACTAAATGCAACACCTCCTACATTTTCTGTACCAAGGCAAGCTCTGAACTTACACCTCGTGCAAGAACAATTTACTTTCATTTTTTAAAAAAAAAAATCAGATTTTTTAAAATAATTATTTTTCTTTAATCCTGAAGTGAATTTTTTAGGACATTTAGTTTTCTTCTAAGATGGTTCTTATTCTTATTCTTCTTATATTCAGAGTTGTAACCTTTGTTTAATCTAATTTCACTGAACCATTCCCAATTATAGGCTTCCAGAAAAGAAGCCCCTGTTTGGGGATTTAAGAAGAATTTCTGTAAGAAGTTCCTTAAAACAGCATTCTTTATGTTCAGTCCTAGCCCTCATTTTAGACAACCAGCTGCAATATCAGTGGGATGAGTTTATTCTCATCCTGGGCATCTTCTATGCTGTGGACAATGCAGTCTATCTCTGCCAGAACTTTACAGCATTATGACTCTTTCTGGGTCTCTCATCTGCCTTGTGCTACTTGCAGCAGCACATGTGTGCTAAGCCTAGCTCTGTAGCATGCCAGAAGCATCCATGCAGAAGCAGAAGTACAGGGTATACGTACCACAGCCTTGAGGCAGGGGTTTTATACCAGCAAGTGACAGGGCATTAAAGTCACTGTTGAGCTCACCTAGTTTTGTTTGCAAGAAAAGACACAATGAACACCTCAGTCAGCGACCTAGCATCCACTTACAAAATTCATTAACCTGCCCTCTTTTAGTTACCTTGGGATGTAAAATGCCATTCCCCCAAAATATTTCCTCCCTGCTCCATTGCTTTCCCATTCAACAAAGTGAGACTAGATGCATGTGTCAGACATATATTTGGGCACATGAATATTATTTTTTTTTCTCTTTAATACATTGACTAAACTGTTCTTATGCACAAGAGGTTAGGGCAGAAGTTAGCTTCCTATTATCTCTATTTGTTAGACGATAATGGGAGCATTAAACTGTACCGTAATTTGGCAAAAATTCTTACCTTGATGAGCATGGTGTTTTTATTAAGTGGATGTTAACATTCAGTCTAACTCATGCCACTGTCAGTTACCTATGAGTACCTTTTACAGAGCAAAATTTGTGTGGTTGCTTCATACAGCTAATCTTTATACCATGAAGAACTGCTTCATTAAAAAAAGAGTTGTTAGTTGGTTTAAAGTTAGTTCCACTTTAGAGTTGCAGAAAATCTTCAGAAGAAGTATTTCAATTCCTGTTTATTGACATCAATTGAAACTCCTCATGGTTTGCTTTTATAAATTCCCTGGACAGAATTAAACTTACAGAAATAGCTAATGTCCCTCTCAGGATCTCTTGTGAGTTTTCTGGGGTTTGGTTTTCTTTGCTTTGTTTTTTGTGGTGGTTGTTTTTTTGGTTTTGGGGGTTTGTAATTTTGGTTGCTGTTGTTGTTTGGGTTTGTGTTTACGTTCTTTTGGTTGTTTCTCTTTTCTGATGTATGCATTTAGTCTCCTCAAGAGAAATGTATCCTTTGTCAGTCACATGTGTTTCTCCTATTTGTCCTTGCTCAGTGTAATGGTTTCTGCTGTAGCATTTTCTGCAACAAGCCTTTCACAGTCTTCTTTACATTAGCAAGGCTATTTCTGTTATTCATTTAGATATTTTCCATCTTGTTCCCAGCCTGAACGGTTTTGGTTACCAAACTAAGCCTACATGACTTGTCAATCCTGTGTGTGTAAAGAATTCCATTTTACTCCTCTTCCTACGATTCATCTTTGAATCTCTGTTACTATATCTTTTTTATGGCATCATCTAAGATTTAATATCTCTTACTTTTTCACTTTCTACCTCAGTGAATGATTTCAGCTCCTGCATTTGTCTCTCACTTTACATCCATCCTGTAAGTTTCAGCAGAGTTTATCATATGCTTAAATTTAAGGATTTCATTAAATTTTGCCATGTCCAGTAAAATTAAAATTTAAAAAGTAAAAAAAAAAACCTGTCTCTAAAACATTTTTCTTTTGCTGTAACATCTTTTTAAAGTATCTTTAGATTAGAATTTGAGCATGTTAGCTAAAATAAAAACAAAAAGAAACAAACAAAATGGCCTCTCATTTTCTTCAGTGTTCTATGTATTTTGGTTGAAAATCATTATAGTTCTTAAACAACTTCAAAAGGAAAAAAGGTCATTTTCTCAAAATGTGATTTTTTAGTATGGGAATAAAGATTTTATCTGAAAATCCTGAAGAGTTCTATTCTCTGCTTTAGCAACGAAAGTTCAAGGGTCTTCATATTGTGTTTATATACATAACCTGTAGAAAAATTTTCAGGTATTTTGAAAAGACTTTTCAGAAGTCCTTTAAGCTGACATTTCCTCTATTCATGAAGAAACAAACAAGAGGATCAGCTTAGTCTACTGCACCTTCAGTATCACGCGAAGTTCCCTCTAATGATCTTACCACATAAAAACATAAGATAGTACATAATTTCCAGTCTCATTCATTACTTTTTTTATGAAGATAGTCTAGCTATTTGAGCAGATTGGAAACAATTTGTAAACATATTATACTTTTTAAAAATTCTATGTTTTCTGTATATACTTAGCTAAAATTTTTGTTTATAATTTAATAATTGGGGTTTGGTTGGAGGTTTTTTTGTTTTGTTGTTTTTTTAAAGTAATCCGTTCAGGTGACAGGTGTGTATATTTGATTAAACCTTTTTCGTAATCACGACTGTTTAAATTTTAAAGGTGTTTAAAACTTTCAAAGATCTATTTTCCTTTTATGTTCTTTTACTGCTTCTTCTTTCATTTTTTTGCTTTGTTCTGTTCCACTCTTGAGATTAAATGACAAACAGAAACACAAGACCAGACAATTAAGGGGCCTAACCTACTCTAAGAACTGCCAGGTATCGGAAAGTGAACTAAATATCAGTATAGAGGTAAACCATAAATTCATTGTTGGAGAAAAACATGGCACTAAAAAAGCACAGCATCTTTGGGTTTTTAATAAATACATTATGGGACATGAAATCAGCTAAAAGCTTTGCAGAGGCATCTCTTTGCAGGTATCTCTTTGTAGCAATGTAAATTTCTTCATTAAATACAGAAATTCTCCATATAGCACACAAAATGAGTGGCTTAATCCAACATAAAAGGGGCAACATTAGGAGACAATTCTATTTTCTGTCTACTTACATGTTTGGATTAAAAGCTCTGTGTGTGTATATATATGCGTGAGTGTGTGAATATATATATGCATAATACAAATTGTATGTGCTGCAGAAAATTAGGATTTAGCTGAGATGTGACTAAAACCCTTTTCTTATTTTGATAACGATATAATCAGTTTCTGAAATCAGATTCATAGTTTAGACTCTTGGATAAATTTTTTAGTAAATTGATTTCATTAGAATTTAAAGAAACAGTAAGTTCTTCTTCATAAACAACATCACTGATAGCTAGAAATGTGTAATAACACTAAAAAATCATATTCCTATATAACCACATGGCTCAGTGAGCTGGGTTTTAAGATCCTCAGTTACAATAAATTACCATGACTCCACCGATTTCAGCTCAGCTGTTTTTGTGCTAAATAAAAATGTATCATCAAATATTGTGTAAGATACGATAAAATTTTGAGAGTCAGTAAAACAGCACTAGTAAGTATATACATACACAGATTAAAAGCTGTCACACAGAACAGATTTGAGAGTATGCTGTCCTTGCAATCATGAAAAACACTTTAAAAATGTAGGAACTACATTTTTAGTAGTAATTTTTTATTAGTAGTAGGTATCACAAAGTTCTGTGTAAGCATTGTAACGTGGCAGAATACACTGGTTTTCATCTTTAACGTATTTCAGAAGCAGACTTTTAAGATGTAGATTTCTAGCTCTGGCTCTGCACACCTCATCAATATCAGTATCAACAAATAAGAACAAAGATCCTTTTTACAGCAAAAGCCTAAATAGGCTGAATGATCGATCTGTAGTTCAGAAACACCTATTTCTCTTCAGTGGCTGAATTAGGATGAGATATGCAGAAGCATTAAAGCTAATGAGGTGAATTAACAAATGAATGAAACCAGCTCAGGTTTTCCTTGGACTTCATTCAGAGGCGAGAACTGAAATATGGTTTTACACTCCTTGTGACTGCTACAGGCGGTGAGTCTTGCATACAGAGGTGGCCTTCCTCAGTCAGGGTCCTTGTGTATATATCCTTCAGAAGCCAGGAGATTTATATATACTGTGAGAAACTTAGATGGCAGCTGATTTTAGGACACTGCAGGATGACAGTTAAGCTGAGATTCTGAGGATCCAAATAAAATTTTTTTTGTTTAAGTTGGGAATTTGATCCCAAAAACCATTCTCAAGAATTTGTTGGATTGTCATGGAGAAAGAAGGCTCAATATAGGGAATTTAAAATTATTGCTTAATGACCGATTAAAATAAACTTTTTGGGAGAAAAGAAAAAAAGACAACAAATAATAAAACAAACACTTCCTCTGTTCTAGGCTCAGATTCCTTTGATTTTGCTCAGGGTTACACAGTCTCTCCCAGTCCCTTTCGTTAGTTCTGTGGTGTGCAGGAGGTTGAGGTTAGTAATGGTTTGTTTCCGCCGCTTCTTGCTTTGTACTGGTTTCCTTCACTGCTTTGTGTTTCTTATTTGTTCCCTTTGTACCAACCTGGGCTTCTCCATGTGTCATGGTCGCTCAGAGGTAACCTTGAGCCAGTGTGGTTTACCATCCCTGTAGGAGCATCCTCACCCTGGTGTGGCTTCTTCGTTGGACCGCAATCCCTTTGGGCCATCCCCACCCTGACATGGATTTCTCTATGTTCCACAGTCCATTCAGAGTCATCCACATCCTGGTATCCTGTCTGGTGTCCTCCACTGGCCATGATCTGTTAAAGACACCTCCTCTGTCATGAAGCACCTCCTTCGAGGAATGCATCACCTTTACATGTGTCTTTTCTGTTTCTCCTTTATTTTCCTCACACAAACATACTTGCATGCCTCCTCAGGTATCTCCATCTGTATGTTCTTCTGCTCTCTCATGCATCTCCTTGATGCATCGCATGCCTCTCATTGCTGCTGTCCTTTCTTAAACACGTTTGAGCAGCAGTGACAGAGACTGCCCTGTCTGTTGCAGTGCTGGGGCCCAGTAGGCAGTTTCCAGCGGTTGCAGTGCCAACCCAGGACAGCTCATGGACTGCCTCTACAGCCCCTTGTCAACCAAACGTTGACAGATATGCCCAACAGATGGTCCCAATGTAAAACCTCAGACGTAAGCATACGTATTAGATTTCGTTTTGATAGGTTTGTTTGGTTGTGAGGTTTTTTTTGTAGGAAAAGGAGCGCAGACACCTGGCTTTTTTTGTTGAGGTGATATATGCTTGGCTTTAGGTTTTCTAAATTAAGTTCATTACCTGTTCTACAAGGAAAATAAAGTCTTTCTGGCTTAGCTTGTCTTCCACAGTAAATTGGACTGGTCTAATTTTCCAGAAATTTCTTGTAGGTAGAATAGCATCATTATTACTGAACTTATAACACTCGCAATTTTGACTTAGATTCAAGTAACTGTAGCTTAAAAAGATATTATTGTTCAAAATTTTAGTCTTATTTCTGGAACAACTTTGGGAGGCTTTCTGAATGCTTTACAGCATACACTGAAAATTTACTTTCCAATAAGAGTGTGCTCTGATAATTTTTTTGAAAGAGAATTAGTTCAATGCAAACAAAGGAGGGTGAGCTTATCTTACATGAACTGACTGAAAGAGCTGGGCTTGTTTAGCCTAGAAAAACATGAGATAAGAGGGTAGATGATTGTTCTCTAGAAGTTCATCTGGGAAAAAATACAAGGGAGAGAGAAGGGCTATTAAAGCTAAAAGACAATATCAGCACTAGAACAAAGGTATGTAATTTGGCCTGAAAATTGCACTGTAAATTAGAAGATGATTTATAACCTTGAGAAAATGAAGCGGTGAACCAGCTGTGAACCAGCAACAGTAAAAAAAAAAAAAAAATTAAAAAATACAGACATGGACTAGGCCTAATAAAAGGATATGTGAATATATGAAGAAGATTACCTCATGAGTAACCTACAGTAGCGGATAATTGGACTTGATAACTAACGAAAAACCTGTTGCTTTTTTTGGGGGGGGGGTTGTTTGTTTTGGGGATTTTTTGATTGGTTTGATTTGATTTTGGTTTTTTGGGGTTTTTTTTCAATTTTTGTTTTGTTTTGTTTGTTATTTTGTTGGGAGCAAAATGCCCAGTCATTATCAGATCTCCTTGGTACTCTCTTCCAATGTACATGCAGCGTTCCTTCAGCTTAGTGTATAATGCAGGAGCTCTCCAAAACGAAACATTTGCAATAAAAGAGAATAAATCTTCACCTCAGCTGGTGTCAGAGGAGTTCATCTGGGACGTGGAAGACATCAGCAACTGTTACATGGCACCTACTGCCATTCATCATCTGACTCTAATAGGTAGAAATTTATTCCAGAGTTGTTCTTGATGTCACTGTGTGCTTTAGCTATGGAATTAATGTCTGATGTCAAAGAGTCTTTTGATCTCCCATAAGCAAACAAACCTAATTTCTTTTGCAATGTAAGGCGCATTCATTCTTTGGCTCTTCTTTCATCTGTAACAATGCACAAACATGATGGACGTTGGCAGATGTGGCAATTCGATATTAAATGCAACGAGTCTTGAAACTTAGACAAATATCTACCTTTCTGGTATTATATTACTCCATAAGTATCCATTCAGTTTTGGAGATCTTCTGATAGACAACAATATTTTGTTTTGTGAGCATCTTAAAATACCTTTTCACACACACTGTGATGTTGAGAAGGACATTTGTTTCAACTGTTTGAGATGTCAATTTTCAGAAAATGTTTGGAAAAAACAAGGGTTTATAGGCTAGACTGCCAATAAACTTCGAGTCTTCAACACAGCAAAATAATTTTAATACTAAATCAATCAATAAGTCAAGGCATACACTGTTTCCCACAACCTCTCTCCCTTTTCTTGCTCTCCACCCTGCACATCTGTTGGGATTTCTTATGGGACAGCAGCTCCAGTTGCATGATAGCTGCTCTGAAAGCAAAATTCCCAGCTATATCTGAGGCCTATCTTCAGAGGTTCCAAAACCTGTACAAATGAGAACTAGATAATGAGAAGACCAGGGGGAAAAAAACTGGTATTGAGTGAGAGCAGATATATATAATTTCTGCAGCACTGAAGGCAATCTGTTCAAAATGAGCTGCAGTTTGCATCGTCTGTTCAGTTGTATATTTATTTCCCTTCCAGAAATATGTGATTTTTGTTAACAGACAAGAGGTCGCTACCACTTGAACATCAACTGTTCTTGTTACAGACCCATAATGAATGTTCCCCAAGTGCCCCCTGAGCTTCTTTAGTCCACAGGAATTTTCATGTCTAAATTTACAGTGGTATTTTCCAAAATAAAATGTTCATATTTCCTTGGTTAAAAAGAAATCACACATGACTACTGCAGTATCAGCCATATCTATGATATGGGCAAGGGTGAACACAAGTAAATTAAGTTTAACACATCTGTTTTTAACAGCATGTAATTTCTCCCCTTCATAATTGTAGGTTATCATATTTATTTATCTATCGCCACACCACTGAATTACCTTAAAGAAATAATATCTAACCAGAGACTAATAATGGTTGTAATTGTATCTGAAAAATATTGTTCATTAACATCTGAAAATACGGCTTCCTCTACGTCTTCTACCATTTTTTTTGCCCTGTGAAATGGAATTAGTAAAATGTGCCTCAGCTACAGAACAGGATAAAATTCCAATATAGGAAATTTTCTAAAAGTAAGGAAACAATAAAGATGCAAGAAAGGAAATACAGGTGGGTTTTTTTTTTTCAATTTCTGTTGCAAAATAGGCAGAGGTCTTACTGTCCACACAAGCTTCTGCATGTCTGCTAGGAGTTATCAGCTCATAGCGTTCATTAATACCCATATAAAACAAAGGTCAGTACCATTTTAGGATCATCCAATCATACCTAGTCAGATTTACTGCTGGGATCTGAAAGTGTTTTATTCTAGCTTCCAAACATCTCCTCTCCTTTGTGGGACTGTGTATGACTCAGATAAAATACTGACATGAGCACTTGCTTATCCTGATTTAAAGTTCATTTAACTCAGTGGGGATTGCTCCACTGACATTAATAGGTTTTGTATTGGGCCCTTTTAGCACACTGGCAAGATCCTAAGTCTTCGGGCAAGCCTCCAAGATCCTTCAAAGGGCACAACAAGCAGCCTCACTAAGTGAGTGGAACGTTAACTATTTCCTTCTGATGTCCGACTACCTTTTTAAAATATATGTTTGTACCAAAGGGTCTTATATCTGTTTATGACGGATACAGGGACAACCAAGATATATGATCAGCCACAGCCCCACAGCTTCTCCCTTTTCCCCAAACAGTTAACATACAATATGTTCCAGCATTACCTAGTAACTGGGGCTCATATTAGTTCCTCAACTCTCAGACACTCTGGAGAAATAAAAATAAAATAAAATAAGACAAAATAAAACAAAATAGAATAGATAAAATAAAATAATAAAAATCACAAACCACCCCTTCCTGAATTTAATAAAAGAAGAAATATACTTATGTACTCGGGATCATGAAAGGAAATATCATGGTAATGCATAATAGTTCTTCCTACAGTAGGACAGAGATGATAAAATAATTTCTGATTCAGGCACAGAATTAAAAATTGGTGTTCTGGTTACCAACACCTTCCCTTGCCTTTAACCAAAAAAGGTATAATTAACATTAAGCATGACTGAAACTGTGTGTATGTTTAAAAACAAAGATAGTTTAGATGGAGGGAGAATATGTGGTTGGTATGGGAACCTTGTTGTTGGTGTCTACCACAGGCTGATCAAACAAGGGGAGACTATTGACAAAGCCTTCTTACTCCACCTGCAGGAGGCATTACTCTCTCAGACTCTCATCCTGCTGGGGGTCTTCAACCACCCCAACATCTGCACAAACAGCAGCATGATGAGCCGTGGGCAATCCAGAAGACTGCTGGAGTGCATCAAGAATAACGTCCTAAGCCAGGTAGTAGACAGCCCCACCAGAGAAGATGTGATACTGGACCTGATGGTCACCAAAGCAGGTGTGCTCATCAGTGACATCAAGAGTGGAGGCAGCCTGAGCTGCAGTTGTCACACAATGGTGGGGTTCTTAGTCCTGAGGGATATGGGTCAGACAAAGAGTATAGTCAGGACCCTTAGGACTACAAACTTCTAGCTCTTCAAGGAATTTAGTCAATAGAATCCTGTGAGAAATGGCTCTCAGGGACAAAGGAGCAGAACAGAGCTGGCAGATCTTTAAGGACAATTTGCATAGAACACAAGACTTCTTGATCCCCAGGTGTAAGAAATCGGGCAAGGAAGGGAAAAGATTGGCATGGCGGAGTCAAGACCTGCTGGTCAAACTAAGGTCAAGAGGAGCTGCTCAGGCAGCAGAAGCAAGGACAGGTATCCTGGGAAGGGTACAGGGACACTGTCCGGTTGTGTAGGGATGGGGTCAGGAAGTCCAAGGTGTGGCTGGAGCTGAATTTGGCAAGGAATGCAAAGAATAGTAAGAAAGGCTTCTGCAGGTATGTCTTTCTAAATTGGAGAGGTATGTATTTTATGGATGGATTATTTGGTGGATGAGGCATTAGAATGGTAGAGTCATAGAAACACACACTCATTTAGGATGGAAAAGACCTTTAAGATCATCAAGTCCAACTGCTAACCTACCATTGCCAAATCTACCACTAAACCATGTCCCTAAGCACCACATCTATATGTCTTTTAAATACCGCCAGAGATTGTGACATAAGTGCTTATCTGGACAGCCTGTTCCAATGCTTTACAACCCTTTCAGAAAGAATTTTCCTCAACAAACCTAAACTTCCCCTTGCACAACCCAAGGACATTTTTTGTCATCCTGTTGCTTGTTACTTGAGAGAAGAGCCCTCACTACATCATCCATCTCACTGCAACATCCTTTCCAGTAGTTGTAGAGAATGATGAGGTCACCCAGGAGTCTCCTTTTCTCTAGGCTAAACCAGCTTCTTACTGGTCACTCCTCAGAAGACTTGTTCTTTAGGTCCTTCACCAACTTTGTTGCCCTTCATTGGACACGCTCCAGCACCTCAATGTCCTTC
>NW_010426386.1:21393-23591 GCF_000710305.1 Buceros rhinoceros silvestris | reverse complement strand
AAAGCCCCGAGAGACGGAGGTGGAGTTCGCGCCGCAGCCCTTCCCTGCGCGGCCCTCCCCGCAGAGGGGAGCCCGGGTGGCCGAGCTGAGCTGAGCCGAGCCGAGCCGAGGGGGGCGCTGCTGCTCCCTTCTCTGCGGCCTTGCTTCGCCGCTTCCTCCCGCGGGAGGCAGTGGATCTTCCCGGCTGAGGTTCCCGAGGCCCCGGAGGCAGACTTGAGGCCCTGCCTGCCGGTGGCCGTCCGAGGGTTCTCCCTGAGCGCCTTCGGGGAGGGCAGTGTGGGAAGGCGCGTTTGCTCGCTTAATCTTTTCCGGCTCCTGGCAGTGAGTGTTTCCTCTTGGTTTTGCGGGGTGATTCAGCTCATCTCTGAGGTGGCAGGCATCCCACCCTGCCCCCCACCCCCCTGGCTGACAACACAGTTACCATGTGGCTTTTTAGATCGATTTCTAACTCATACTTTCCATATTCTTGTGGTATTTTCTTTCCTTTGTCTCCTGCATTCACAGACTCCATACCATCCCTCATCTTCCTAGTGATGGCTCTGCCAGCGCCCACCATACTTCCTTCCTGTGCTTAGAATCTTTTTCCCCTCCAAGTCATCCATTTTGTGTTCCCTCACTTCCCAGCCTTTTCCGCCCCTAAATTTCTTAAGCTTTGTGTGTTACTGAACAAGACCTAAAAACTAGTCTTGTGAGCCAGTTATTCTGCACTGTCTGTTGTTCTTGTATTTCCACCACACAAGGAACAAAATCCTAACACGAAAACCAACTCAAGTTACTTTACTGACATGGATTTGAAATTCAAGTTCCAGATCCTAGGTACCCTTTGGGCAACTGGGTTGTTTTGTTTTGGGGGGGTTTTTTGTTGGGTTTTTTTTTTTTTGCTTTTGGACATCTGCTGATCCTGGCTGCCTGCTTGCTTACTCTCCCCTACTTTATCAGCCAAAGTTCAGTTGTCACAACCACAGGGCATTTTCTCCTGTCATCCCTGCAGACCAAGGTTACTGACTGAATATGCCAGCCCATGTCACGGCCTCCTTAAGAGGAACTAGCTCACAGGTCTTTTGAGTCTTTCCTTCACCATGCTCCTGTATACGTGGAGGGAGGCCAAAGCTCCATCATTCTGCAGGTGTGACTGCCCTATACTGTGTCTAGGTGGAGAACAGAGTGTATTTTAATTTGCAGCAGCAGCTGCAAGCTCCTTATCTTGAGGAATTCCACGTGCAACTTACCCTAGCCAGTCCTTCTCCACAGAAGGGCCAAGTGGGAGCTGCCTTTGCAGGAACAGTGTCAGCTGAAATTTCCCCTGCTTCCAGCTCCACTGCACCCTTCCAGCAGCACAAGCAAACCAGAACACGTATAAACAGAAGTCACTTGCTATTGCTGAAAAAAAGGAGCACAAGCATGAAACCACTTTGTACATGCACAAAGGTTCATTTTGCTCATGCCGATGTAGGACTTTTGGTGAAATTGGTTTAGGATAAAAAGAAATAAATGTGACTCAGAAAAAACCTCACTGTTTATAGAGGCAAAATATGATTACTGAGATCTTTTGGAATGTTTTCAAGATAGCTACCTTACCTTTGCAAAACTTGTGGTATTTTTAATAACAGGAAAGCAGGTATTCAAGCTCTGAACTTCCTGATAATGCAAAGATAATCCCTTACAGATCTCTTTTAAAGCTCAGGACCTACTAGTTCTTGCTAGACCTACCAGTTCTGAACTTTGAATGCTAACAAGAAGATGCATGTTTTATCTTACTCAATTTAAAGACTATTTTGGCTAAGTAATATCATTGTAAATGATTGTGTGCAAGTTTGTTATTATAGACATGATTTGTGAAACAAGTTCCTGAGACAGCGCAGGAATATTTGCATTTATTGCAGTACATCCAAGTAAATTATATTCCATAAATGAGGTATGGGGAGAATGTGGATTGGAAGTTTATGAAGCCGTTTTTGTTTTCAGGTATTAAGAATATCAGTAAAATACACTTGTTTTACTTCATGCAAATTCAGGTCTAGCATTGATACTTCAGTTATGACAGGAAAAGTAATTATGACAACAGGAGAAACTGAAAAATGAGCAGTTAGGATGAGTCACTCAAGAAATAAGAGGTCAACACTGATTGCAGTGCAATGAGGTATTTTCAAGTTTTCCATTTGTAATGGGGAGGATAAAGAGTTGTTAAGAGGGGAAAG
>NW_010426386.1:16994-21311 GCF_000710305.1 Buceros rhinoceros silvestris | reverse complement strand
AAAGAGTGTAACAGTACAGCACTCAGTATCCGTTTGGCCTTTGTACCTACCACTACCAGATGCCCTCAGAGAAAGATTTTCACCTCAGGGCAAAAGACAGCGTAGAAGCAAGACAGAGTGACAGACACAAGTTTGAAACGTAGGTACTGGTTTTGATTAATTTATCCCATGAGTCTGGTTTCATAACTATAGCTATTGATTTGCTTTATTATTTAGTGGAATATGTAGCAATCAATCATATTTCCATCTTGCTAACCATGGTTATTAATATTTCAAACTATTTTTAAGATGGATTGGCTGGTAAGTGCAGTAGGTTTGCTCTCTAAGCCAGTGAGAATAGAGTATGCCAAGGTTACATGGAATTAATTATTGCCACTGGACAATATCTGATGAAATCTACATCAGCCATTAGAAAATAAATCCAGCTGGAGGAATACAGTGCTGTCGGGACCAAGATTTCCTGCTTTGAATATGAATACACTGGCTTTGCTTCTGCATTTATTGAACAGAAGGACATAGTTATTTTGTGATAATAAAATTATTGAAGTTAAATCAATGAAGTTCACATAACGATAGATGGAAACCTTACAGAAACACGTGTATTTTTAACACATTGTATGTTGAAAGCAGTTAATTGTTCTGCCAAGAGCCAAGTTCAGGATTCTGTGTCGCAGCAGCAGGAGTCAGAGACCTCGCAACCAGCCAGCATGTGTGGGAAAGCATTGTGCTTAGCTACAAGGGATGTGTACATTCGCAGGGGCAAGACCGAAAGTCTTGGCAGGTAATTAAAAGGGGAAATGATTTTCAATTACAATATTTTGTTTTGAATTACAATTGTTTTTTCCACTGGATGCCAAAAATTTCTGAAGAATGCAATATCCTCTAACTAATTGTATCTGTGCTCTGAGAGAAGAAACAGAGCTATTGTTCTGCTCACAGCATGAGCCATTTATATATTAGTCTGTGTAACACTTCTTTCTGTAATGATCATCTTTCACCTATGCAAAACTCCAATTCATTAAAAATAATCAAATTAAGATAGTTTCTTGCTTTCTTATAGCAAGCTGGTATTCATATAAAGTATTTTCCAGGTTACTTGGATTTAGTACAAAGTAATACTTGCATGCTTCTAGGCTTTAAAAAAAATTTCTCTGGTGGCATCTCTTCCTATTTCAATAAATGGAAGCAGGAAGTAGCAAAAAGAAGGTCACCCGTGCAAAAAGCAAAAAGCAATATATTACTTCTGTTAACAAGAACTGTAGCCATTTTTACCATGATTTGAGTAACTGACAACTGGTCATTGATTTAGTTCCACTGTATGTTTCGGATAGAAACAGGGAAAGCTGCTATTTGTTCTTGTAAAGCTTGCTTGTTTGGCAAGTAGGAAAGAGTTCCCAAAGTGCAAATAGCGGGGTGTTCGTTATCTACGCTTGAGATTTGCATTTGTATAGCTATACTGGTGTTTGAAGACGCTCAGTTGCTAGAGGAGTGACCATTACTGGAAGGCCTGTGTCATCCTGTGCTCATCTCTTTCCTCTTTATTTTGTCATTTTATAGCATATAATTTTTTTTATATATGACATGACATAGACATATGACATACCATTGTCTCTTTTCTTTTTCCTATTTCTTTATGTTGCTTAACCTTTCAGTTCCCATATGTAACTTCGTAACATCCTATCAAAATGCTACTTAAATATTATTTCTCATTTCTTTACACACTGTATCACTAAATTGTTAAGATTATTTATCATTCATGTAGATAACATGTCTTTACAATATCTGAATTGATGGCTTTTATTTATATCTGGCATTCTTGGGACTTGGACTTACAAAGCGTCTACTGGTTGTGCTTACTTTTGGGATGTGGGTCATTGTTTTAGTGGAAAATCTAGTTTCATTGCTTGATTTTTCTTTTGTTTTCTCTAGATGGAGATTCTTCCAACTAATATAAATGAAATCTTTCCATTGACTTCAGCAAGAGTGAGGTTAATTCTTTTAGAAGGAAGTTAATAGCAAGACTCTTTCTGTACATTTCCGCCCTGGTTTGCAAACGAGTGGCCAGTCACTCCTTTATTTCTCTGCTACTGCTCTGAAAGGCAGGACATCCTGCTTTGCAAAACCAAAGATGCTAGGCCTACCCCAACCCCATACAATTATACTCAGATAGGAAATGGTGAGGTATTTCTGTAGATTGTCTAAAAATGAGGGTTTTGCAGTAGAATTGAGGTCGCTATGAAACTCTAGTAAAACAAAGATTTAAAAAATATTTTATTTACATTTTGAATTGGAGACTGAAGTCAGTGGAAAGAATTTGAGCAAAACAATAAAAATCTGCTGGTTTGAAAGCTGGTCACTTTTCTACGCACACCTCTGCTGCTTCTCCTTTTGAAGTACCATTCGGGGATACGTGAAATCTGAAATTGCAGGGGAAGAGGCTCCTCTGCTTCTTTCATGCAGGTTCCGTATCCTGGACAGAATAGCAAGCATCTCTTCTTCATTGCAGGTAAATTGCTTCATAGAAATTTGCAGTCATTCCTCACTGAATTGATGAGAAATGCCATCAGAGTGTCTCGGAACACTTGTACCACTGCCAGTTCAAACTACTTAGTGGATTTGAAAATAAAGCATAAAATACAGAGAGACTCCTGCAGTTACAAGATTATAGATGTCAAACTTTTGATTTTTTCCTTATTGTAATGCTTGCTCTCTCCAGAGAGTTTGAGGACTTAAGTGAAATTGCTTTCAGTCATGACAGCTAGTTACTTTCCTGTAATCCTGTTACATAAAAACGAAGTTTGTTCTAGCAAAGATGGTATCTGTTCCAGCGAAGATGAAACCAGATCATTCTCGATTTTATGTTTTTAAGGCTGGACAGGAAGGTGTGGAGAGACATGGGAATAAAAGAAGTGGGACCAGAGCTAAAATTTGATGTAGAGAATAGGAAGAGTGGGAGAAAGGGCACAGGAAAATAGAACCAGTTCACATAGTGGTTGTTGGAGATAAAATGAAGCACAGGAAATCTGAAGACAGAATGAAGTGGGTTAAGAGAAACATAGTCTACTGTAGGGAGGACTGAGTACTGCACACATTGTTCTGTGTGCTGAGTCAGGCGTGTATGAGGTATTGTTGATGTGCAGAGAATTCCTTATATTCTAGACATGCCTGTGCATGCTCAGATCAACTACATTTCAGAATTTTTTGTGCACTGGCAGCTGGCTGTCAAGACTGCTTTCAAATTTATAATGGCAGCTTTTGAGATGTCAGTGGGAGACTGTGCAAAACAAGCACTAAGAGCAGAGAGAAAAGGGGGACAGGAGGAGAGCTGGGATGGATGAAAGGGAGTGCATGAGATGTTAGAGAAAAAGAATGCAGGAAGTTAGGAGAAAAGTAGATGCAGATCTTTACCTGGTAGTCTAGGCCAAAGGCTTTCACTGTCTTATAATCTTAGCAACACTAACTATACAGGGCATAGAGGTACAATTAAGATGTTACTCTAATGCATTACTGCCCCAGCTAGTTGCCCTACCCTTCTGCTGAAAGTTGTTACACCCTGAGGGAGAGGAGATGGGAACCATACCTGTTTCCCTGTATAGGGTGGCAATTAGCTTTAACCACTAGTGAGGACATTGAGGCAGGTGAGTCAGATGCTCATGGTTTCTTCTGCCACAGCTCCTACACGGACAGTACCCTCTGGCAGATGGGAGGGATAAAGTGGTGTGGACCGTAGTTTTTTTAAAATCAGTACAGCTGTATCAGTCAGGCTTCTCAACTAGTTTTGTACTGTCCTATGAATTCTCCTGCTTTAGGCAGCCACGTGTTTATTCATATGTTTGTGATAGATTTGGAAGACTGCAATCAAGTGAGAGAGAAAAAAGGGTTGCAGCTTCTATCTGCTTATGGAAAGAAAAGCTTCCTCTTGGGTGCCTGTGATAAGTTTTACACTTCTGCATCTGGATTTAAGTTGAATTTTGATCCTGGGCTGGCTTTCTTATGAAGAAGTATTAAAAATAAATGATTAAACTAATATATAACATATCAAATATTTCTGACACTGAAAATATCAAAGTGCATCTTCAGATGAGATTAATAATTTCTACAGATGTAAAGATAAAAAAAGAAGAGGTTACTCATAAATTCTAATTGGTTTAATTGTGGAATTCCTCACTGATTTCTTTTTGTGTAGGTTCTTGTTACTTACTTTGCCAAATTGTTGATTATCAACTAAAATGTTCTGCAAGTCAAGCACAGCATTTTTCAAGGTCTGTTTCAGCACAGTCTAAAATAATTAGAGCTATAAACAAGAAAGAAGCAGGA
>NW_010426386.1:15190-16886 GCF_000710305.1 Buceros rhinoceros silvestris | reverse complement strand
CCACATATCTATTACTTGTCATCTGTAGAGTCTAGCTGTTACCACAGAAGCATGTTAAAATTAAATTCCGAGCTTTATTTGACGTAGTTATTTGTTCTCTCCTTCTTTGCCTTTACTGTTCTTATTTCAAAGCTCTTTTGTTCACAACATGGCACATGCAGATACTTATAATCTGCAATAAATTGCTGTACAATTATACTTAGATTTTAAAAACAAAAATGTTCAATTGGAGCTTTTATAGCCACTACATAGATGGCTGTTACAGTTAGTTAAGTATTTTGCAGGGAAGATATTAACTTATATCAGTTTGTAGACCATACAGATACTAGGATAAATGTCTACTAGAAATTAAAAATAATAAAAAAGATGGAAGTATATACCTGACATTTGATATTAACATAATTTCATATCATCAGCATCCTCGTGCAATATTTTGTTTTTGTTTTAAAAATGAATTTACATTTTTTATAATTCATCAAAACAGTTTATTTGCCCACCAATAAGCTCTCCATAGAAACACTCGTATCTTAGTAACATACCAGGAACAGAGTTCAGGGAATTCACTGCATCTGTGTATAGTACCCTTAAAGAGACATTTGTAGTTTTTAAAGGGAATATGAGAGTTGTATTTCTGCAATTGCAGGGGGCACAGCACTGCCACGGAACATGTCTTGGTGCTTCCTACATTGATCTTACATGGTCACTTCTACCTCCATTATTCCTTGGCCTTTGTAGGAGCATACCAGCAAAGATGTCAAACTGCTGTCCAATACAGCTAAGGTTTTCTTTTTTGGCTTTATTTTTATTTGATACTAGCCAATAAACTATACAAACACTTGCTGCTTTTAGCCACTGTCAAATTGTCAAAACTGTTTTGGCTGCTGCCTGATTTTTTCCCAGGTCATCCTACAGAGAAATATCTTGAAAATCTTATCACTGGTGTCACCTCATGAGGTGTCACCTCATGATAGTTGCTTTGTTGAGCACTCCTTTTCCACCATGTCAGTCCAGATGATGACTCTAGATGACTTTAGCTTTATCAGCTCCCCTACTGTTTTGCCTCTCTCCTTTTTGCTCTTCCATGGTTGCTGTAGGGCACCTGTTTGACCTCCAGCCTCTGACGTTCTCTCTGTTCCTTCCATGCACAGCACTCTCTGAAGTGATCTAAGGAAACTATTATGATGACATTTGAGATTCTCTGCAGCACCGTGTCGATATTTACACTGAGCTGATTATTAGTAAGTTCAGCATATAACTACACTGTAAAATCTACTTAGTTTAACTAGTGCTTCAGGGGAAAAGAAGCAGGAAGTAAAGAGTAGTGCAGGGGCTATGTCTACCTGACATGTTTGGCCTGGGCCTCAGCCCCGGATTAGATGCAGGTTGTGCTATTATTCGGTTTAGTTAGAAAGGGACAAGGCATGCTTTCACCTGATTCTTAGACTGCTTTTTAGTTATGAATTGCTGCATCCCTGCTGAGAGTAATGTCTGCCTTGGGTGGTATTCTCTGATTGAAAATAACCCATGCTATTTAATACCACTGTAGAATAAAGCATGTCCTAACCCTGGCCCTCTACAGAGGCTTTTAAGATCAAGCAACAGACATGCTATTTAATACCACTGTAGAATAAAGCATGTCCTAACCCTGGCCCTCTACAGAGGCTTTTAAGATCAAGCAACAGAACATCTATCCCAG
>NW_010426386.1:7019-15036 GCF_000710305.1 Buceros rhinoceros silvestris | reverse complement strand
TGGTTATCAGCTTTGGTTTTAGACCCAGACCAACTGAGGGAACGAAGGCAGAGTCCAGATATCTCTTGTCTTAGCATGCAGTTATTAAAAGAACATGTCTGGAGGCAAAGAAGACACCTGAGAACCAGGAGAAACCAGGCAGATCTAAAATGGAGAATGAGGCAAAGAGAAAGCATCTGCTGAAACATGGTTTTAAAAATTCTGTATTTGCGTAGTTAATAAAAACTTGCAGCACTAGCAGGCGACTATTTCAGGATAAGAAATGGGGACACTGGGAGGGGTCTATTTTTTGTTCTGGGGAATGTGAAGATACTATGAACTGTGAGTGACATTTTAGGAGGCTGAGTGAGGATGAAAGAAGAGGAGGCTGAGGTGTGAAAAAAACCAGAAGAATTTTAGAAGCCATAGGGATTTTTTACACACCTCTCTCACAACCTATATATACTCACTCCACCCTACAGACACTCTTCCCTTAGTTCTCTTTGTCTGGCATTTCCATGCTTAGGTCTCATGCAGTTGTCAGTCCTCACTCAACATGCTGCATCGTATTTCAGAAGCCACAGTTTGCTTCCTTTACCTTCCAAGCAGATGTCATGGTGCAGGCCAGAGGACCTTTTCCTGATGGTGAGAATGGGATGTGGGAAAAGGAAGAAGACAGATCACGGACAGGAGAGCAGGAAGGCCTGTAGTGATGTTGAAAGGTGGTCTATATGGAGGGAAGAAATTCAGCCTATAGCAGCTGTTCTCATCTCCTAGGCCCTAGTGAAACTGGCAGATTGCTGCCCTCAGCAGCTGTCAAGGGCTGTGTCTACATTAGCAATTTGTTTCAAAGCAATAGTGCTGTTTGGAGGAAAATCCTGTCATTGTCTCATTTACCATGTGGTGTTTCAGTTCTCAGAATGGTTTTGGTGCATATAAACTAAATTCCTTAAGGAGGAAATGAAAACAGAAGCTCTGCTTCAAATCTGCTCCACGTGCACCCTAGTGCTAATGGGGACAGGAGGTTCCAAAATAGCGTGTGAGCTGCATCGTCACAAGGTCCTATAGCACATACCTAACACTTCTCCTCAGAAAAACTCTGAAACACATGTGTAGCGGAGGTGTTTGGCTCTGGGCACCAGGCTAAATATAATTCAGAATAAACCTCCAAAATATATCATGGAAAAATGAGGTGCTTCAGTATCAACTGTCTTGTTCTACTGATCCACTCCTAATGTACTGAGTTACTTTCTCATGAAAATATTGCTTACTTTGCCAGTACCTTAAACTGGCTTTGAGATATAGCAAATCTAACATAAATATGTATCCTAGAGTATTTCTTATATCTGACAGGGGGATGTGCATTCAATTATATATGTTAGGTTTTAAGACAGCTCTTTAATAATTACTAATGTTGCTAATCTTAACTTGAATCGAAGAGGTAGAGCAAAACCTGCCAGCAATCACAATAGTAATTATGCTGGTACTGTAGCCACGGATACAGGGAGGGCTGTGGAATTGTACCCCAGGGTGGGTAAAGGCACATGGGCTGAAAACTGCACTCAGTAGGATGCCTAACCACCAAGGAAAAAAGAAAAACAGGCATAGCTGGGAGAATAACTGTGACAGTATCATTCTCTCATAAATGGAAGCTACGATGTGCCTGTTATAAAAGTAGAAGAAACCTAACCGTGTTTAAGCCAGAATGATGAACAGATCTAACAGTCAATACTTAGTAATAATTACAAAATGATATAAATTCTTAACTTTTTTTCACTTTTCCTATGATTTCCATTTGTCTATGAGCTTCTTTATTTGCATAGCTCAGTAACAGCACTGATCTAAGCTTCTGCAAGTACACTGTGCTCTGTGCTGCTATTGTTGCTTACAGTCAAGATTTAGATATAGCTGCTCCCAGGAGCCGTAACATGTCCCCATCTCTCACACATCCGACTCTGAATTCAAACATGTTCTAACAAAACATTATGAAAGGGCATGCAAGATTATAAAGACATTTTTTTCATAGGGGAAATTCTCATGTTCTTTAGGAAGCTGTAATTTGTATAATTTAATCTTTTTTTCTTACCATGTCAGATAAGCCTAGGCATTCTGCTCTCAGCTAATAGCACGTTTGGAGAGCTGAGAGAAACAGAGATCTGCTGAAACATATTGCAGAAGCCTAAAGCACTTAGCAACAGAGAGAGTGTGGGATGCAGCGACAGAAGCTGGAATGTGGAAACAAGTGACATTGAGGTGGCTGTTTGGGAAAGAAGAGCTTTTACTTTGTTTATAATTTCAGTAATTCTAAAGAACTTCACAGTGTGGGAGGTCACTGTGGTCTCTGACTCTGCATATGCTCTTCTCTGTGTGACTGTTTTTCAAACTCCTATGATAAATGTTACCCAAAAGTGCTAGATATAGTTAATTCCTTTTGTATTTCCTGTTTCTCTCAAAACCCAGAGAAGTAAAATTAAGATACTTATTTTGCTTCAAATTATCCTGTTAAAACATACTCATGTGACTTGCACTGTGAAAAGATGCATATCAGGAAGGGGCTTCACTGCAGACTTTGATTCTCCTCATACAAATATAACTCTCTTTCTGCACAGAGTGAAGCAGCATTCTTATTTTGTAAGAGGTGCAGTCTTTAAAACCATAATGCATTCTGGAGTGATACAAGCATTCACCATGATGAATTTTAGTGCTTTGCACTAGAGCATCCTGATAGCGCACACTCATGATGGATGTCTAATAACTACTGAAGAGAAGATGAGATACTGACCAAGATAAATAGGGCTGAGATGAAGAAAAAACGTCTCCACCATCAGAGTGAGTTTTAGAAGGGGATTCAGAAATCAGCGTGTTTCTACGCTCTGCAGGTCCTGCTGAGATCAAAATGATCTGGAGAACTGGAATTTTACTCTCCAGTTGCTCAAAACTATTTTATGGCATGCATATGCATCTGCAAATGAAAAAATCTCCCTTCCTCTGAACAGTTACTGTGCACTTTAAATAGGGGGCCTGCATAGCTCTAGGGTTGAAACAAAGGCCACAGGCTATAGGGGATGCTTAAGGAATTTGGAAACCTTGTAATAAATGTTAACATTTTGTATTTAAGGAGGGTCGAACTAGCCATTGGCTCATATTTTATTTTTCCTCTCTAAATCTCTCTTGTTTGCATTATTCTGTAATCTAATTGTGTCCACTTTTCAGGTAGTCTCTATTGAAAATACTAGTCAAAGGAAATGATAGAGATCTACTGAATTATAAGAGAAGTGCTACAGAAATTCATAGAACAGAAAAAAAAATAAATTCATATATAATAATGATGCCCGAGCAACTATTAATTTTGAAATCTAACAAATTTATCTACTCACTGGATAGTACAATATAGAGTAATTTCAGGTTACTCCTGATATTCTTCAACCCCACATGTGATCTGTCATGTGGTGACTAGCCTTTTAGAGAGAATTGGATTCAGCCTAACTAGTGATCAACTGTTTACTTCAAAAATGCTGCAGTAATTCCAGTGATTAAAATGCAGAAATCACCTTACACTATGGCAAAATTAAAGAAGAATTAAAAAAGTCAAATAAAGGTAAATGAAATTTAAAAAGGACACGAAATGAAGTCACCAGACCAATGTTGGGTAACAAAGGTATTACCAAGAAAATGAATAAAGTACAGAGACATCTCTAGACTGTAAAAGAAGTGTAGTGTAGACAAGGCATTATGAAATCATTCAGGCTACAACAGGGTGAACCTGAAAAGTCATCCCATGACACTTAGAACAGCAATCTCTTCAAGGCTTTCAAAACACACTGATACATCTTATAGCTCACTCATCAAGAGAGGAGCATCTTGGCTTGAACCTCCCTGGCTCCCCTTGCTTAGGAATAACCTTGATGGAAAGCTCCACCATTTATTCCCTCAGGGCAAAACACTTTTCCTTGAGGAAGCTTCCCACAGGTCTCTGTCTGCAAACTTTTCAGGCACTAAGCGCCAGACTGTCTCTACATTTTAATGCCTTTCTTCCATATTAATAGCTACAGAGCCCCAGAGAGAAAGTAGCACCTGTTGAAGAGGTTTAAAGACCTGAAATTCCAGCACCATTGCTAAAACATATGCCTTGACCTACTCCCACTTCATGTTTTTCCTTTCTTCTTACTTTCTTCTTCTATTGCTCTCAGCCTTTCGCTTCTCCTAAGGAAAACCATTATCTCAGATCTCTGCTGTACCCAGCATACATAATTGCTACCATCAACCCTGAATTCTCTGACTCAGAAAATATGTCAGAGGCCTGAGGGAGCTCCACCTGCTCTGTGGAGATGTGCCCGACCCCCTCACCTTCCAGTTCAGCACTCCCACTCTCTGCCTTCTACTCCAGCTGCTTCTCTGAAAAACATACTGGATAATGGATATTGTAGGAGCAGTAACATTAGCCGTCACCTTTGCTTCTGCTGAAAAATCTTAATTTTTATTTTTAAATGGTGCAAAAGCTTTTCCAAAGACAAAGAGAAACACTTGAGGATGGTATTGATACAATATTTTTCACATTAACAAATTAAGGCCCTTTTACCTCGAAAATGAGCCTGGAACCCCCTTTTGAATGTGCAAAGGAAACTAGCATTGCTATCATGCAGGGAGCTGGTGCTAGATACTAGTCAGTGTTGCTGTTATCAGAGGGAAGTTTATCCCATTTAGATCAGAGAAACTGAGGCCTAAGATCTACCACAGCTAACTGCATCTCGTTCCTTGCTCAACCCCCAAACTGTGACAAACATATATATGAAAGTACCTCTTTCAGGAAGGATTCTGAAGAAGGTATTTTTCTTTTTCATGTATTTCCCTCTTCTGTCCAGACTCTCTCTCACTATTCTCTTCAGCAGCCTCTGGGGCTGTACTTGAGAAACCTACTTCTATCAGTGTTCAAGGCATGATGTCTTTTCTCTTGAAGGCTCTCCTGAAACCCTACTCTTAAACACCACAGACACTTATGATGCTGCAGGCCATTCTCCTCTCCTCTCCTCTCCTCTCCTCAACCTCTCCTCTCCTCAACCTCTCCTTTCCTCTCCTCAACCTCTCCTTTCCTCTCCTCAACCTCTCCGTTTCACCCCTTTGTTTTGTATTTGTCTTTTTGCCCAGTGATTTCTGTAGGTTCCTGTACTCTCTCTCAGCTCCATCCTCCTCTCCCCCCAAAAGAGGATACCACTCACATGCTCATCTCCATCCTGTACAACTGCAACAGAAGTTGTATTTACTACAGCTCTTTCTCCTTGTATGCCCGATGCTACATCTCACAGCCCTAGAGCTTTCCAAGGCAAGTCACAGTCTCTTGCTGCACCCCACTAGCAACAGACTCTCCCAAATTGTCATCTCCGTATTTTTATATTCCCAGATCCTTCACTTTGTGCACCTGTGGTACTATGAATACTGGCTATTAAATGAGCACCCACACTATGCAAAGCAGCACCCTATCACAAATACACAACAGGATCCCAGATACACTAAGTTCAGAGACAGACTGTTCTGGTACATCCTTCTGCCGTAATTACATTGTTTGGTATTTCCACACAGCATGGTGCTATGCCAAGTGGCTAAGCCTGTTTAGAGCTGGCTTGGATGCTGCATTTGATGTCAGTTCAGGACTGGCGACAGAGTCATCGGACCTCTAACTGAAATTGGGATTTGGCCTTATGGCACTGGTCAGCTCTTCCTTTTCTTCTCACACTTCCCTGAAAACACACTGGTTTTCACTCTTCCTGAACTATCAGGCTCTGGCAAACTATAGATCATATAGGTACTGAAGAGGAGCAGGAGCATGTTCTTTGGAATGTGCATGTTGCTGAGTGAGGGCTAGGTGGATACTGCTGGGATATCTCAAAGAACAGCAGGAGCAGTATTATAGTATGATAGACATTACTCTCAGGCATGCTTCTTAGTATGTGTTTTAAGGAAATTATTATTGGTTCTCTGGAGAAACCATGCACATCTGCCACACAGGTAAAGGCAGGTGCTCTATTCTCTCAGTCCCTGCAAACCCCCTTTGGGGTTTTACTTTGAACTCATCCTAGTCTGAATCTCCAGTAACAGCTGGAGGGTGCAAGTGTGCTTGCGGAATGTGCATTTCAGCTTTATTCCATTCAGAGGGAGTCCATCCAGCCTGTGCACTCAAGATCACTCCATAACATGAAACAAGTGCAGGAGCTGGGGATGCTTCAAAAGTGCACTCTTGGTCACAACCAACTTGCTAATGTAGCTGCACCCATAATCTCAGATCTACAGATTACTTTGGAGATTTTTTTATTCATGTTTGGTAGCTAGTGATTCTGTTTCTGATTACTAAATTAATTATATTAAGTTACCTTTGTGCTGATTTGGATGGATGTATAATGCTTTATTTCAGTGAAGTTGTGTCTACCTTCTCTGAGGAATCACTCTGTCAGTCTTATAATGGAATTATACAGGTACAACATAAAATTTGCTCCTTTAAGGATAATTTATTAAGCAACTCTATCGCTAACAATACAGTAGAAGGAATAAAATCTAGCTCACTTACTTTGATTCTGCAAAGTTAAATACCATGCTTTTGTCTCTAAATGTAATAGATATGCCAGAGTATACAAAGTAGATCCACTGAGTAAAAAAAGCCATTTTGATATATCCATATCTAATAGATGAGGAGCCATAGGTCTATTTGAAAGCATTTTAGCAAAACTTGCTACCAAACTTTCATCTACATTTGTGTGGTTGAGGTCTACACAAATTTTTATTATTGCATCAATTAAACATTGTAAAGTGCTGATACCAATTTCTGTTTTTCCTAAACTGCCATCATGTAGAGAAAAGACAATAGTTTTCTAATTTGAAAATCTGAGGGAGAAAAGGTTAAAGATTACAGTTTTACTTAGAGCAGCTCTTGGATGAAAATAAAAACTGTGAAGAACCAACTGATAGTATGCGGAACAGAAATGTATGTGGTTGTACATATAATGTATATATTGTCTTTTGTGTTCTATAAAATGGCAATACAAAGTGCTATACTAAAGGAATGGCTGTTACTACTCATAGATTTGTAAGGGGCTAATTGCTTGTGTCCAGAGTAATCTTTGGAAAATGGGAAGTAGAAGTCACTTGTTCATTAGAAAATGATAGTGTAAGGGTTGTCAGCTTGGCGGTTTAAGACATTCATAGAATGATAAAACTGCAGTAGGACCTATTGCCTTCTCCCTCCACAAACCTATAATAGGGATATTGAAAACAGACCTGACAAATGTCACATATAAGATCTCAAATTAATAAGATGATTGAAGGATTCTTCACTCACATAGTAGAGATTCCCCAGACTGTATATATTACACATTATTTGCCGATACTGTTTTATTCATTCTTTTCTTTGCTACACTTTGATGCTAGTGTGTGTTAAGGCACGCAAGCTAAACTTCACTGAATTACAAATAGCCAAGACCTTCACTCTGTTATTGTTTTGGTACTTTATATAGGTATGTCTCTTTCACTGCTTCCCATCCTCTGCATTCCTTTTTCTTCATCTCAAAAGAGAGAGCTCTCAGCCTAAGTTTCACAAGAGTCCAGCTTAGTGTTGGAACACTACTCCATCTGAGTTCTCTTTGCCTCACAAAGAAGTTCAAATGTACAGCTGCCTATTAAGAGAGATATGTTTACAGTTTTCTGGAGGGTCTTTCAGTCTGAGGAATAAGGACTAAATTATCTCATTCCGATTGACAAAACAGTGTTTCCAAGTTACTCTATTGGCACTTAATTTAATTTTAATAAAATATTATAAAATTCTAAAGTATTTTTAAGTAGGCTAGATGTTCTTAAATATAAGTCCTATCAAAAACTTGTGGTAAAATCAAAACAGAAAAAAAATCCTAGGCATCAAATAGAAATAATAATAAAAATGCACAGCAAAAAAGAGTGGCTCAGAAAAAGAAGATCTATCAACTGTGTCAAACCTATTGCAGTCAGAACTAGAAATCACTTGCCACACTGATTATGAGATGCAGGACCAAACACC
>NW_010426386.1:0-6557 GCF_000710305.1 Buceros rhinoceros silvestris | reverse complement strand
TTTTTTAAATTTAATAAAGGCACTCCACTCCCATTAAGCAATTGCATATTACTATTCTTTTTGAAACTAATACTAAAAATAATGGTCTGCCTTTTAAAGTGTTAAAGAAAAAAAAAGGCTAATAGTGGGTTCACTTCAACCATATTAGCCCTAACAAATCTACTTCTGCTCTCCAGCTTAATTTCTATGGGCTTACATGTCAGTGGCAAAACAATTACTTGTTCTTCAACAATAATTTTCCAAAATTCTAAAGTACTGAGACAAAAGCTTATAGTGACATAATTACATATATTGTTATTAGAAATAATATATACCAAGATAATATAATAATATATACCAAAAGCTCAGAATGTTACATATTATTAGAAAGAATAGCCTGGAAAATATAATTACACAGAATAATAAAAAAAAAGTATTGTTGAAAAATATTAAATATCCAAATAACTATGTGAAAAGAAATATTTTTTCTACTTCCTCAAAGAAGCAAGGCTTAATAACAAAAAAAATCTACTCTTCCACATTGCATAATTTTCTGCTGCTGACTTCTAAGCTGCTAAACCTCCTAGTCTGAGGTCAGGCCCAAAACAATTTCTGTCAGCTGCCTCGATTAGCAGACATTTTGACCTTGGAGTAAAATATTCTGGCAAGCAAGTGCAAAACTAGTAAGAATGCAAAATGAATGCAATGATGCCAAAAAGTTTCAAAATGCATACTGTAATGCAATAAGAAATGATCTGAGCAGAAATGCATTGATCTAAAAATACTGGAGGTCATCACCAGGTTATTTTAGGTCTCCCTTTGTTTGCTGCCAATGGTTAGTTCGGAGAAGAGTCTATTTTGATCCTGTGAGTACTCCCAGACCAAATGCACAACAGGGAAAGTGTTATGATGAGGATGCATTTGGCTACTTAGAAGTTATATATACAAATAATACTGTCGTTTCCCCAAGATGATTTCTATCTACAGAATTTGTAGCAGCTCAGAATTATAACAGCAAAATGGCATCAGGAGAATATGAATAAAAATGCGCTGTCATATTTGGCTTCAGGAGAGATTTGGGAAGGTCTTCAGAATGAATTTATTTCTTAGAATAGGCTATACTTCCACTCATTTAAAGTTTATCTTGAAAATTTTTATGAAATGAAGAAAATACATTATGATTTTAAAAAAACCTGTCACTACTTTTTTCCCCAAATCAAATCTTAACTACTAGATGCCTAGCAATCACCTTAAGATGAATGCAGCTAAATATTTCTATAATTCCTGCGCTCAATGTCTTTCTCACATTCTTTTCTCTCATTCCATAGAAAATATAACCATCTTGCCTGTCCCTCTGCTCAATATGTTGGATGTTGTCTTTAGCTCAGGCCTCTCTTGAGGTTTTTCTTCATACCGCTAAGTGTTCTGCATTGTTAGTTTGTTTCTATGATGCAGCTTTCATGCACATCACTAAGAATCTTGTTCAGATTTTCGCCTTTTTTCATGATTGGAAAAGATTTACAGAGCTTTTGCAGGAAACTTCTTTATTATCTCTCTAAACTAGCCTTATGCATAGCTTCATTAGAAGAAGCTTCCTGACATTTGTGACAAGATCTCTGAGTGAGACAAGAAGGTTAGCTCCATGGTCTGTCTAAGGAACCAAAATTAGTACATCCTCAGGAGAACTATTTGCAGATCCCTGGAAGTCCTTCAAAAATAAGCCTCTAGCAATTGATGTACTTGACTAGAATGTACTTGTAAACTGCAATAAAGCATATCTTAATCAAATAAAGAAAATAACAGGATTTTTAGGCAAACTATCTCAATGAAGCAGTAGTTCCATCTTTTCGAAAGTTACTAATGGACTTTGATGTGTCTCACTGCTACTGTAAGTACTTAAGTCCGTAAAACAGATCTTTGAATCTGTTGTGTTTCAACTTAAACCTCGTACAAATTCAGGCAGCTATATAAAAAACCTGCTGCATCACCCTCCCCAAAGACTGGTTAACCCACTCAATGCATAACAATACAGCCTGAGTGGGTAAGCCAAATTTCACAGACTGTTCACACAAATATTGCACATGCCTACACTTTCTTTGGGGAAAAAAAAAAACTGAATGAGATCACTCCTCCTGTAAAACACAGTTTCTGCAAATGAAATGAACTGAAATTCATTTATATGCCCAAGAATATTTCTCTAATGGTAAAAAGAAACTAAGAAAACCTTTTTTTTTTTTTATGAGCATTCACACACATTAAAAAACCACATTACTTCTATATTGTAACCTTGAAAGCTTACACTTCAGCTTTAGAATTTGGCACTGAAACCTTTCATATGATACAACCAAAACACAGTGACAACTGTCACCCCAAACTCAACTGCAGCTCTCTAAAAACCTGGCAGTTGCACAGTTCTCAGTCACTGCAGTTCTTTCTCGTGTTGATCACTCTTTTGCTTTCCTCTTACTACACTGACACACTAGACCAGAAAGGAAGCCAAGAATAGTTTTCAAGTAAAAACTTAGCTTTTTCCTTCTGTTGGCATTCACTTGCATTAAAACTATCCCAGATCTGCTTTCAGCTCATCTTAAAAGACAATTGCTTGTCAAGAGATTCACAAGCTTCAGCTTGTTAATGTACGTTCTGGAGTTCAAAGACCATTCCATTGTTTGACAAATTTTGTATACTGCTCAGTGACGGGAACAGCGCTGAAATACTTTAGAAATATGTGTCACCATCTCAGTAAAGGACTCCGCTGCTTTATTTGAGAAGCTGTATGTATTGTGTCCTAAATAAGCCATTTCCACCATCTTTGCACATTTCTCTTCTAGGGAATGTCAGGCATGCACCTTCCTAATTCATGACATGTTTCTTCATCACATAGCAAAAACCACAAATGCTATCAAAACATGACAGTGTATCTTTCATCTCCTTACTAACTTTTCCACTGAAAAGCAGCAGGTAGCCCTTAGGTGAGGTCAGAATCCACAAATTCTGTTTGAATGTAAAGGCAGATTTAAGTAAATCATCTGAGTCTAAAGACGCTACCTGAACGCCACAAACAGCTCTACCAAACAGCCCTAAAACACAAAGGACAGAAGGATAGGAAGGAAACTGATGACAGTATAAGCCGTCATACTTACACATAAAAGCCCTGTGTTCCCACATCTGTCTCATCAGCTGTAGGTATAGACAAGTGTCACAGATTGCAATAGCAATAAACATGCACATCTGCTACACCTCTCTGCTTCCTGTGCAGTTAGTTATTTGAAAGGTACATTGATTTCTGCAAGCGGTTTGCCTCTTGTAAGCTTAGTACAAGTTCTTCCTTTTTCTCCTCCCACTAGACCACTTCATCACATTTATAAAGTGTATTCCTGGCACTCAGCAGCTTACCTCACCTCTTCCAGCTATCTGATGGCTTTTTAAGGACCTTTATCAGTCACTTTACTGCTATTCTTTGTATCTTATCTGATTCCCCTATACTATGTGAACAGCAAACACTGTACTGTGATACAAGATGTTTTGTTTCCTTGACCTCATTTTCCTTGCCCTTGTTTTCCTTGCCTAACTCACAAACTGAATTTCTCCATAAGAATGAGCTCACCTGCCTCCACTTCTTTCTCTAGAATTACTTCTGCTTTTCAAATCCAGCTATGCACTCTGGCTCAAAAGGGAAGAATTGTGGACTCTCACTGGCACTTATAACCAGGCAGTCATACCACAAATAGAGTAAATGAAGACACCAGTCCTGAATATACTAGTCCATAAATAAGTTAAACATTATTTTAAAGCCTCATGTCTTTATTACCCTGTCAGCCTGAAGACAGTAAGTGATGTGACACCTCAACTCAATTTTTTTCCCAAAAAGTTTCAAGGAGATGACATAAATTTAGCTCTTTCATCTCTGGGGACTGTCAAGTTACTCTGCACAAGTCTGGTTAATATAGCATCCACAACTGCCTCTTGTCTCTGAAACAAACAGCAAAATCTATAGGCACCATAATTCAGATGCACATTTGCTACAAGCATCCTCGGAAGGGATCTGAACATGCATTTCAGAATTACTCTTAGGAAACAAACTTTGATTTGTGTCTACTAAATAGGGCTCGGCAGCCGTTGCCTCAGACCCTGTACCTTGATAATACTGGACACTCTTCCTGCCCAACTCTGCTGGGATCATATAGTGTTTCCCCCCTTTGTTTGCCCTTAGTAACCACTGCTGTTCACACCAGTGGAACTGACACACAAGAAGTAAGCAGGCAGCTTGATGAGTTAGCAGCAAAGCTTTTCCCCTTTCCTACTCAAGCATGCTCTTGGCCCTATAGCCATGAAAGCAGACACTTCCTATATGGGTTTTTACTAAGTTAACTCTTTGTGAGTCCTACTGTTTCAAAGGCAGCTTTCTCCTATTTGACCTGGTGGTATTAAATCACAGGTTGCTATGACCTTTCTGCTTGGGTCAATGGATTTGCCTAAATTCCATTTCTTGGGATCCTGTCTGTGCCAACTCTCCATAATCTCACCTACTTTCTCCCTATTATTACTGTTATTCAGATTACTACCTAAATGTTCACCTAGCAATCAATAAATCACATATTTTTAAGGTATAGAGACATACATAATCCAAAGAATCACTATAAACTTTTCAAGATACTAATATGTATACTCCATTTTTTGAGGAAATTCTCCTATCATGGTTGCTGCTTCAATAGCCATCACTCTTTTACTGTTTTGTATACACCAAGCTTTTTTCTGTGAACATCAGATTACGCACATTGAAGGCTTCTGAAGAACCTATAATCTTTCTAAAATTAAAAAGTTCTATTATTTTAACTATAAGCCTTTTTGACTTTTAGACCCATTAAGTGATCAATCCATTAAATGTTAGATGGAGATGATATGAATTGTAAATTTGAGTCCTCTCCAGAACACTAAAATATGAATCAATGTCGTAAGCATCCAAAATTGAAATAACCATACACACCATAATGCCTGCTGTAGTGTTGTCCCTTGCTATAGTTCTCCATAGCTTTCCACCCTGGGTGCTGAGAGGGTCAGAACTGCCCTCCTTACACTAAACCTCCACCTAGCAGGGAGTGCATACTTGGACCCTGTTGAGCTCTGACCCAGGAATTTTAGACTGAACACTCTTCACAGCTGGTTTATCAGCTATGACTTGGTTAACATCCCAGTGGCTAAAGCTTTATCTTTCCATAGTTCTGTAATCTCCCCCTTTGGGAAATGGCCAGACTCCCTTTCTCTTATTGTTTTCTTTGACTTTGTTTGTTTCAAACTCCTAATGTTGCAATCAGTCCATCGTCTGCTAGCCAAATATTAGAGACATGCAAAGTTTTAATCAGCAGTCTTGTTTCCTCTCAAGTTCCCTTTGAAGCTTCTAGGCACTGCTGCTTTGGTAAGGGCACGTTTCTGCCTCCCTGTGAATGCGAAGATCAGCCCTCTGGGATGCAGCACCATCTAGTGAGGTAAACTAGCTCAGATCTCAGAGGTACTAATACAGATTCCACCAGCAGTACTGATGGTGGCACAAGCCGCCTTTCACAAGAGATCAGTGTTTATTAGTCATCTGGAATGCAACACAGGAAGCCCTTTGGTAGAGCTGGCAAAGCACAGGCAAAATCTTTAAATGTAGCCGTAATTGCTCTCCAAGCCTAAAATATTTCTCAAATTTCAGTTGTCTTGTAAAATTTTTCTCTGTACCCAGTGATTTCTAAATCCCAGCATCAGCACCTTTGTGCTATGCCTCTTCATTGCAGGCTTCGTTTTCTACTGCCTCCACAGAAATCTGAGGAACCTACTCCGGTTTGCACTCAGCCACCTGCTCTCACCTCTCGACACAGCCATTGTTGCTGGAATTAACTCCAACTTACTTACGAATCACACGTAACGATTCTTGCTAACATCTTCCTGTAGTCACACAATACCTGTTGGGTGATGGATCCACACAACTCCCAGTGGATAACAGTACAAAAGCAGTGTGGAAAACGAGCTAGACACATTAGCCATAAATGAAGTACTGCCTCCAACTGGCCTTGGCTGCAGGATTCATTGCTCAGTCACCCCAATTCTAAGCTTTCACTTCCATGTTTCCAATTTAGCTGTCCCTTATGCTCATCATGATGATGAACGTGACGACACAGATGGTTTCCATCACATTCCTCCCAAACCCCTTTCCCATAAAACCGATAGAGAACTTGCAAACAGCGAGGTTGTTATGGTCTCCTCCTGTAACACCGATAAATACAGCCTGGCTCTTTCCAAGTTTGCCACTTTTTTTTTTTGTTTGTTTGTTTTTAGCAGGCAGATAAAACCGTTTAGGGGATTAGCACTTTTTTCCTTTATCCGTAGTCGTGCAGTACGCAGGCTCAGTGATGCAATCGCTAAGTTCAAAACTACAGCCCTGGTGAAACACATTATTGAAAAAATGTCCCATAAGGTACCTCCTGGCCTTGTCCAAGCTTCCTCCAGCAGACTTCGCACACAACCTGCAAAGCCTTTTGCTAGCAATTGCCAGAACCACCGCCGCGGTGCCCGGTGCCCGTGAAGCTACTTCAGCT
>NW_010426385.1:16612-16935 GCF_000710305.1 Buceros rhinoceros silvestris | reverse complement strand
CTGGCCCCCAGCTGGCCCCCGCGGAGGCTGCGGGACCCCGGCCGCCCGAGGGCCCCTGCGTCCCTGCTTGGCATCAGCACCGCCCGGGTTCCTCCGCGCCCTTTCCCCTGGAGCAGTTCCTTTCCCGAACTGCTCCCCGTAGCCAGGCCTCCCTTCCTGCTGGGGCTTTCATACAACATTTGCACTTTCCGCATCTCTGCCTTTATGCTCTCTGCCAGTGCTTTGGCACCCAGCCGTCGCACTCTGGCATCAGTTTTTCTTCTGCGCCTAGACATCTTTCACGGCCTTGGCAGCTCCAGGCTGCCCCTTTCCAGCCTTGCATG
>NW_010426385.1:11286-16500 GCF_000710305.1 Buceros rhinoceros silvestris | reverse complement strand
ATGGCAGCGCTTTATCGTATTATTGGATGTCTGGAGTGTTGCAACGTTTCCTTGTTCTGTGTCTGTTTGGGCACTGTTTTTCCTCTAAATGTTCAGTGAGTCTTTGTGGGATTTTGAGTTATTCATTACCATTGCCTTTGGCTCTTGGCATCTGGCACAAGTACTACCTCCTTGTTTTTTCAGTATTTTGTTCGGTATATGACCATCTTCTCCCCACACACAACCCCCACCCCCCACCCCGAAATGTCCCTCCTTAGAGACAAAAGGACGTCCCTTCGCACCTTGGAGCCGTGTCAATGTGACCGAAGCAAGCCTTTGTATATTTTTAGTACAAAGCACAAAAAAAGAAAAGCCTTATGAGCAGTATTTTTAAAAATACAAAATCTGCCAGGTAGGCACAGGGCGCTGTAAACATGGGACATTTCACATTTAATTCCTTGTCAAAATTTGAGTGCCCTATGCAACATTTTTGAAGATGCCAAAGATTACATCAGGATTGTTGCTCTAGCAGCTTTTACCCACCTGTAACAAGCATGGGCTTTTTACATAGTAAAGGCGGTGCTTCCAAATATTCCAGTTTTGCCCACTATCTTGTTAAAAGCTTCACTTCCATAAAGCTGTCCATATACTACTCAGATACCCATTTCAGTGAGACCTCTGCACCTTCTGCCCTTAAAATTCTCAATCTAAGCAAGCCCACTTTCACTCCATATGTTAGAAGTGGTTCTCTTACAGACCCCCGCAGACAGATCCATCATGCTTCCTTTATACCTATATTAAAAACCAGACTTCATGCCCAGACCTCTTTAGATACCACTGGGCTCTAAGTGTATTTCTAAGGCACACCTCCCACCTCACCTCTGATCGTTTCCATGGGACAGCTCTGGAACTGAATTGGCCAGTTTTTACCTTCAGGGCTTTTCCTTACTGCAGTATGTTAGACTACAGACAGACATTGCATTCCCTTCCATGTTTATGTGTGCCGAAGGCAAAGCTCAGCTGGCAGAGGAGGCAGGATTAATCCCCAAAATACACTGGAGGCAAAATTTAATCTGGGTAGGTCAGGTCATAGAATCATGGAATCATAAAATGGTTTCATTTTGAAATGAAAGAGATCATCTAGTCCAACCTCCAAGGTGAACAAGATTACTTGAATTTTCCCATCATGATTCTTAATGATTTTCATCTTCACCAGCAGATTACACTAGCCCTGCTGGTTTTGGCTGATACAGGTCACAGCACCTTCTGATGTTTTTTTCTATTGGCAAACAGACCTCCGGTGTTAACTTCTGGTCACCTCGGTGCAGCAAGAAACAGGTGGAGTGCCATCACGTTCAGCCAGTTCAGTTATTTGCAACAAGACCCATGGCCTTACAGATCACTGATGTTACACCTAAACTGTTTGGAAGAATTACTGTTCCTGAACATCCCATTTGGAGTAAGACCACATTGAGATTTGCAGACAAAGAAGGACAACAGTCCCTTTAATGTATAAAATAGTGTTTTGCTTAGGATCCAGATTTGTCATGTTTATTTTTTTAGGCCACAATCAAATTCTCATTAAGATTGTATAGTTTACAGGTGGACACTTGTAAACAGAGATGTATTTCTATGTGACTTTTTAAAACTAGTCCTCACAACGTTGAACACCATCAGCAGCTATTGCCATCTTACACATAGAGCTGATAAGCAACAGGAATAATGATGCAGAAATTACACAAAAAGATCAGATTGGTGTTGTTACAAAGCATGATGAAGAAGCATTATATATTTTAATAGGGCCTCAAAATATGTACAGATTTTACGATGGAAAACTGTGAAAGGAAGATAAGAATTTCATACCATAAATTTGCAACTTACCAGTACAATGGTTTAAAAATTGATATGATACATAGGCTGTAAAGTTGCTGTGCACTATGCAAAATTTACAGGACATTGAAATAATACCTCTCTACATAAGGACAAAGGTTTCTTTGATTGTGTGTACAATGAATTTTTCAAAACTAAGATCCTCTATAAGAAAGTAAAACTTTGAGAATGCCATTGAGCATCATTACAGAGTTGTTTTTGTAACAGCTTTGCAGAAGTGTATATTTTCTTACAAGCACAATGGCCATACTCCTATATTGCATATGTCTGGGTGGAAACTGTTTTGTGGATTGTCGTGACTGTAATCCAAGAAAATACAAAACTGAAATCCTGATATTCATGAAAGTAAACAGGTATTTTGCAGTGGACTCAGCAAAACCAGCATGTTTCCTTGGACCTCTTAGAAGATCAGAAGGATACATCAGAGAGCACGAGTATGGGTGCAATACAGCAGAACATATAGGCAAGTGTAGAGGAGATTCATGTTTGTTCATAGAGGGTCAATGGCAGAAGAGGAAAAAAGTTTTGCAGAACAATGTAAAGAGAGAAGACTACAGGAGGAAGCGTGGCTACCTGGCAGGGGCCAAGGTCTTTGCAGCAAGAGCTTTCAGACAGTGACTCTCTTGAGGCCACACAACAACACAACTCGACAGGATTTTCAGTGACAGGTTTGACAAGAGAAGTGCGTGGTGGCCCATAAGAAAGTCTGAAAGCTGATGAAGGCCCATTTGGCAAAAAAATGGGAATCAACAACCTCAGAATTTGAATTTTCCTTTCTAGAATAAGGAATATAAATTATATTATATTATATTGTAAATAAGGAGAATGTGATAAGCAGTTTTATTTAATAATAGAAACTCCAACGTTGAGTTAATGAACAATCTGGAGCACGAAAATCATTCTCTGCTTGCAAGTAATTGTTAATCATTCTCTTATCCCCTCGGTTTTGGAGTCCATGTAGTCTTGGATTTGGACTGCTGCTTTAAAAAAAGCAGTTGTTGAGTGTTTAAAAAATATTTTGATTTTAAAAGTGCTAGTAAAATTTGAATTATGTCAAAATACTGCTAACTCTCTCATTCCCATACCTTGGTATACAAGTACGTTTATGAACATCATATTAAAAGGTCTAAATTTAGCAGTCATGAAATTACATTAAAAAATGTAGTTTTGCCATTTAAAAAATATTTTCATTAAGTTCTTAACAATTACCACACTTTTGGTGGTGAACAATTTTAACACATTGATGCAAACAGTTCAGGCTGAAATCTCTGGAGTCAAGGCAATGGATCTCTGGAATCAAGACAATCTGAGTATCTGACACAAATTTGGATGTACACAAACCAAAATGTCAAAAATTAGAAAATATAAAGTAACAGGCCCAAAGATACATGGAGTAGTCATTTTTGCCCACAAAACATCAATAGGGAAGAATAATGATTTATTTCTGCACCAAAATGGATTAGCGTAGTAGACATTGTAAGTCAGTACCCTTCAGCTGAGCAGAGCTGTAGTGAACAGACACAAGGTGGTACCTGCTTACACGACAGTAGCTGTTTTTCACGTAATTACCTGGGTATGCCTACTGCCATTTTTAGACAAGCTGAAAACAGAAACAAGATATTCTAGACCTGTGTGTAACTACAAGATACCAACATTTAGACAAACCAGGAACTGCGCATACTGAGTTTTTAAAAACCTTTTGAGATATGCATTTTTAAATATTTCTTTCAAGAGTGGACCAGCTACCCTTTCTTTTCTTAAGCAATCTTCAACCGATTGCATTGCCAGAACCTGAATTTCGTGGGACTTCTCAGCTACCAGCGCAAACATGCGGCCACTGTAACTCTATCATTTATTTCAGACATTTATGAAGCATCATGACATAGGCACCTAGGTACCTTGCTGCAGGGAGAGCCGCCTTCTGGAAATTAACCAAATTAACAAACCCTCTCCTCACCTCACTAATTATTTCACCAAGAAGAGATCAACAGGAATTGTGGGTGCTCAGAGGGCCCAGTTTTTCCATACTAAGGCTTGATTAAGCCACAGCCAGGATCAACGTCCATGTCCTCTTATGAAAACAGGTTGATAAATATTATTTGATAAGGGAAACATATGTGAAAGAAAACTCAAGACTTCAAAACATTTTAGAAAATTCCAGAAGTAATACAAATGTTTATATGAAATAAACAAAGCAGTTTGGTAATAATACCTTTTCTTAACATTTTTTTACCATCAGTTATGGCACAGAAGCTACATTTCACATAATAAAGTGAAATGGAAATTGGTGGGAAACTTATTACAATCAAACCCAAATTAATTGACATATTACAGCCTAACAGAGCATACAAAGAAAAATGCAGACTAATTGTTGATAAATACAGCTGATGTTAAAATGTTTCATTCTAATAATGAAATAGATTTTTAAAAGAAATAAACGAAACATTGTAACAGCTAGATTTTTAATTTAATTATATCTTGAAAAGCAGACTGAAATCAACTTCAGTTAATTAGCTGGAGGGACCTGTGTTCTATCTCTGAATGGAACTGGAAACTGTCAGGAGTTGCCAAATGTTGTTTTACACTTGAATTCTAACTATTAGCAAATAATGCTATTATTTGCTACATAATACTATTATTTCACTATTAATACTGGCTACTGAAAAAAATAACTGGGGTAAATATTTTTTTTAATAGTAACCAAAAAGAATTGAGCACTTGCTGACATGAGCAAATGGAACAGAAGGCGAGCAGCCACCATGGGGCACCATGCGACAGGTTATAAACGTGAACATGAAGGCTGGGCCATGCTCATGATAAGGGATACCGATGTTTCCGTATGTCTAGTCAAGAAACTCTGTGCCCTGAAATGTCATCAATACTGCTAACCCCTTCTTTGCTGATCCAGCAAAGTTCTTACTGAGCTGCCGTAGCACCCGTTACAGCTGATTTATATTAATAGGTATGCTGAGTAAATAGGCAGCAAAGTACATAGGATCATTAGACATACTGAGCCAGCTGGAAATTGTTTGTGGAGAGAAGTATAGTTTAACTATTAGGAAACAGTGTTTATGGTATCTCCTGCCTCATACTTCTGTACACTCATATTAACACAGCATAAGGTGTTCTTTATTTATACTCCTACTTGACTGAAATTTTGCATGGGCAAATTTAGGAAAAGTTCTTGGGGTTTGGCATTATCTGAGGACAGCACTGGATGGTGGATTCACTTGGCTGCATTGTGGCAATACATTCTACCTAAGACACAACCGAGTTTATCACTCCTTATGGGGGAAAGATTGACTATAAATGTGTGCAGCTTCTCAGCTGTGGGGTTTAGTTCAG
>NW_010426385.1:0-11208 GCF_000710305.1 Buceros rhinoceros silvestris | reverse complement strand
TTCAGCAGGCTGCCAAACATAATTCTAATTATATCTGTAACCCACTCCTGTCTTTCTAAATTACATACTGACAT
Organism: Buceros rhinoceros silvestris; assembly: GCF_000710305.1. Classification (NCBI taxonomy): domain Eukaryota; kingdom Metazoa; phylum Chordata; class Aves; order Bucerotiformes; family Bucerotidae; genus Buceros; species Buceros rhinoceros. Next base: position 11,134 of record NW_010426385.1, on the reverse strand, counting down.
GCCTGATCTCCCTTCCTGCACCGTTTTCAATTAAGACTTTGGATTTGATTTTCTAAGAATAATTCCAGAGCAAAAGGCATTTCCAGCATTCAGAAGAAGGCAATAGAGACTTTTATATCAGCTGTTTCTCCCTTGTCATTGTAAGGTGATCATAGTTGGAAAAGCCCTTGTACCATCATCTGTTCATGGTTTCTGATACATGAGACCATTCAAATTTGACCGAAATTTAGTGACCTTACACTGATACTTTACATCATGAATTACTTGCTCCACACCCTCTCTTCTTGTATCCTAGAAAGATGCACTGGAGAGTGTATCATAGGAATATGCCTCTCATTGAATTACTTGTGGGACTGGCAGAGCTGCAATCAGAGATACCTGTCCAATCATGCTCTATTGCTTCACATCACATCTCGAAAGCAGTGTAAGAAGCAAAAGCAAATTAAACAGACTGTATTAGAAGTGGTATTTTAATTTGGTGCCATCATTCATAGAACTTTCTAAAGATTTAGAAACTTCCAGGGCTTTTGATTCAGCCTTTGTCAACTACTGTTCTTAAGGAACAGTAGTTCTTAAGTAACTACTTAAGGTAGTTACTGTCACCTGTGGCAGGTAAATACTTGCTTTCTGCCCCCTTCAAACACAAACTTAAAAACAAACCCCAAAACACTCCCACTCTCAGTTCAGTGGGTTTTTTAAATTAACTTAGGAATTATTTCCTAAAGGGAACCAGGCTGTTCAGATATGTTTGTTCAGCTACTTATTTCAAATTAGCTTCCTTACATGGATCCTTTCTTTGCATCTTGCTTACACACTGGCCTCTTTCCTTTTCTTCGAAACTGAGGTCAGGGCTACACGAATCAGACCTGGTTCCCATGCTGATATTGCTGTGAAATACCCCTGACAGCAAAGACCAGAACAAGAACATAGACTCACATCCCTGTATTACTTTGTTAAGCTAAATATAGATGACTGGACCAATTCCAATCTGCTTAGAAACCACTGTGGAAATAAAACTTTAAATTTTAGGTATGCAGGGCATAGGGATGATGCATAGAACCGCATCATAAACAGCTTGAGCAGCTGCAACTTGAGACTTAGAACAAAAAGGGATATTCCCTCATTTTTCTGAAAGCTCAAGTGACATTTAGCTCTGACAGCTCAAGCAGTTTATGATCCACTCCATGGAACTGTGAACTAAACCCAGTTAAAACTGAACAGAAGCACTGTGAGTCTTCCCTGTTTAACAGAAACCCCATGCCTGACCTGTGGTTATAGTTTTGTCAGCCTGCTTGTACCACCACCAGCTGAGAAGTAAATAATAATCCTCACCTTTATGTAAACTTTAAGAGCTTCCCACACTCCAGCTTCTGTGGGATGAAAAGGCATTAATGTCAGAGAATAATTGGATTCTAACCCTTGCCAGTTCTCAGAAAGCTGGATGGAACATAAGGGAGATCCTAAGCCTCCATCCAGCAGTTCCTTCACTGGGATAAATAGTCTTTCATCTTGTTAACCTTCTTTCATAGTGATCTAGTTACATAAACTTTGCCACAACTACATACATGTCATCTGTACACAGTAAGGATTCGCTCAGTGAATAGAATGAATGCAACTGAAGCTCTCATGCTGCCTGTTTTGACTTTATGAGTCTGAAATATTACTTTGGTTCAGACCAATATGATGTGAATAATTTTCTAAAATGGGTGTTTTCAATGACTATTTAGAAGGGAGACAGAACCATGGGTGAGAATTTGATTTCACAGATCTGGAACCATTGCTTACACCAACGGAACTACCACAGGTTTTCATTGGGCCCATGTTTTCGTAAGAAGAATGATTGAGTCTTTTCTTAAAGCAATGGAGCATAAAGTATTGAGGAACTTTGAATAGTTAATAAAATCAACATTTCTACCTGATTTAAGGGCAACATATTCAAACAACATCATTTCTAGAAAAATGATTCAACAAGACGCACAACCTATTAACTCCACAAACAGCATTATAAACACACACACATCTCCTTAAATCAAATCTGGTAGCTACAAATGCACCACTATAAATAGCTTCCTACCTCCTCCCCAGTCATTACCTGGGGAAGGAACAGCCACAAACTTTTGTGTTGCTTTTCTCCTGCTAGTATGACTGTATTGGACGATCAGGCTGAATACATCTGGAGCATCAATGTTCAGAGTTCCTTTTTATCATCGACAGCCTTTTGCTGATCTGCTGGTATTTGGATTTGTGAATCCAGAAAATGAAGAGCAGTATCAGTCCCAGTGATCACAGGAAAAGGGTCAACAAATAGTCTTTATTGCACAGCTGGTAGGATTTATCAGTAAATGTGGGTTTGTCAGTACTAACATGTTCCGTTTGAGACTTCTCAGATGGGAGACTTTTCTACCTAATTTTATTCCTGCCTGCATTTCTGGCAAACTGCCCCTTGGATCAGATTTATGACATCTGGATCAAGACCAAACTTAGAAAAAAATAGATTTATTTTGCTGGTATAAAGAAAACGAACCAAAGAAGGGATACAAAAAGATGGGTGATGTGCCCAGTGTAAGAATTCAGCAAAATGGATGTTTTCAGTGACATTTTAGATAAGGTGAATTACATTTGTCATTGTCAGAAGAGAGGGATTTGCAACAACTGAGATGATGAAAGCCTTAACAAATTCTGTTTAAAGATAGATAAAGAAGATCATAGCTTGTAAATTGTATTCAAAAGCACATGTCAAGATCCAGATACACTGGAAGGGCTGACATAGGAAGAAGACCAAACTGAACATGATAGGCTAGGGGTAACAGTGGCATCATTTGCAGTGACTAAGAAAGGACAAAAGAGAAATTTAGAAATAAGAGGGCTTTTTTTCTTTTTTTTGGCCATGTTGAACTTAAATGATTAGTTGCATGGAGATAGGCAAAGAGAAACAATCTAAGGTTTTCATTTGGACATGAAGAGAGAAATCTACAGTGGAGACATCTGTGAGACACTGGCATAAAGTCTGTAGCTCAAATTGCATTTGCAAATCACATTGGTCAGGGGCAAATTACAGGAAGAAAGAGTAAACAAATGCAGCTTTTTGAAATGCTTATACAAAGCTGGAGGGAGAAAGTGGATCCTCCAACTACTCCCCAGCAGCCCACTCACAGAGGACAAGAATCAGGAGTAGAGACAGTCTTACAGTCCAAGAAAGGACAAAACATAAAGAAGAATATGGCTGAGTGTCCATGGATAAATCAGACAGTCTGAGGATCTAGGGTAATGATGATTTCAGCTTCTGATGGTAAAATAATCTTGACTTGTGTCTACCATAGCAAAAGAGACAGTGAAAGAGATGGCTGCCTGAGAGGATTATTTTCTTCTTGTAGCTTTTGGCTTTCTGTATGATGACACATTTTCTGTTGTGTTGTCCAATTTTAAAATTAAAAAATTTATTAAAAATAAAATGCTGTCTGCTCTTTGGCAGAATACTGCCATTATCATAAAAGTGGATATTTGCCATTGCAATACATAACATAGTGAAGGATCTTGCTGCTCATAAAACACACACTCACGCCCTTAGACCATGAATCTGTGCTTTGGTGGACCGCTGCTCTCTGGATTGGCAGGGGCTGAAAGTGACATCAGTCTACAGGGCTTTAGATCTAATGCTCCCCTGTGCGTCAGGTAATCCAATTGAGTTCTTACATGTCGACGGACCCAGAGATTTATACTGAGCTACTTCCTCACTGCCTAAAAGCTAACTCTTATTACCTGGAGGGTGAAGTACAAAAAAAAAAAAAAAAGGAAGGAGTGTAAACAGCCTCAGCAGACATGACGTTGCCCTCAACTTCAAACCAGGAGTTGCTAGGCTTGGCTTGCAAGCAAGAGAAGGAACCTTACTGTTGTTTACTTGCATAGCCACTTGCCAGACCATACAGTGCTTAGTTACGAGATATAAACAAAGCAGTAGAAAGAGGGAAAGGAAGAAAAAGAAAAAAAGTGAAGACAGAAGGAAAGAAAAAGAGAGAAAATTCCAGAAACAGAAGTGCAAGTCCTGTTTAATGAGACATTTACAACTATGATGATCTAAACAATCAGTAATAAGCAAAAATATAGAAGATTTCAGGCTCTTCTGGATGCATCATCTGTCCAACTTGTACAGGTAGGTTCTTATGTATTTCTCTTAATCTCATTATCAATTAATAAGTATTAAAGCATTCATCTTCTTGGCTTTGTACAGCAGTATCTAATATTTACCCTGGGTTATTTTTTTTTTTTTACCTTAAAGCTCATTTCATTTCTCTTAAGTCATTAGCTAATTCTGATTAGAAGGATCCTTGCATGTACGAAAAATAATAATACAGAGTTGGTCAGACTGTGGTCCAGAATGTCAGTGCTCAGTCCCTCCTGCCGCCTTCTGGAGATAGAAACATTCTCCTATGACAGAATTTCACTGATAAAAATTCAGAGTATCTCAGTCTATTTTTATTTTCTCTTGAAGACAAAGGAATAGAAGGCACTAAATTGTTACTGCTCTTTTGGCAGGTTAAGTCTTCATTTGTATAACACAGTTTACATGATTCTGGAAAACACATTTAAGAAAATTGTTTATTCATGGATTTATACTGGGTACTATTATGTAGGAAATGGCACTGAACTCCAAACACCAGAAGGACACACCTCTAGTGACTACAGCCTGGGACTAAACACTCTCAATTAAGAAACTGGTTTTCCAGTTTCTTCTCCACTACTTTCTAATGTGTTTTTAGACAAGTTCCTGCATTACAGTTTGCAGTTTCTAAAATAAAAGCAGCCTTATTTTATGAAAGTTTTGGCATATGCTTCATAAACATTACTGATTTAGAAATTTTTAGATGTAAATTCCAGAGGAATATAAATAATGTTAATTTACTATTTATGTCTGAAGAGATAGCAAACTACATCATCCTCAGTGATGTGGTGAAAGGCGGCGGTGAGGCTTTCTCAGGTGATAGAGGCAGTCACGTCAGAATCAAGATGCGAAGCTTTGGATAGATCTCTACTGCATACAAAGGCATAACTGTGACACTTTAAGGACTCAAAACCTAGTTTTACAGCACCTGATTGACAGAGTAACAATAGGCAGACCACAGCAGCCTTGACTACAGTAGGATTAGCTGCTTGAGAACCTGGGAAGCCCAGGCAGTATAGGCTAAAATCTTAGCTCTTCCATCTTTAATTTGGGACTTCATTTTTCTCTGACTTGAAGAAGCTAGAGTAAAGCCTGCTCAGGTTCTTTTACATGTGTTGTGGTGCTGCCTTTTAACCTCAGCACCAGCACATCATTTGACTCTTCATTCCCAGTTCCCACATCTGTTACAAGGCTGCCTCATTGCAGAGATTTACATAACACCTAAAAAACAACATAAGCCAATAAACAAAGCACAGAAATGCTACTGTGGTGCTTGAGTTCTACCATCCTACTGTTTCTGGCACTGCAGCAGCAGACAGCATGTCTTTGAAGCTTCAATCTTTGAAGCACTAGAGGGTAGATTATGTATTAGATGCATTAGATTCAGTTCTAAGCCACCAGTCCATTACGCTCTCTTGTATGTTGAGCTTTTAATGAAAGGTATATTAAAAAAATAAAAGAATGGCAGTAGTTCTCTATCATAGATAGATATGCTATAAGTTCCTTGGGGTTTGACGTCAGCCAGGGTGGAGGTGATAAGGCATATAAGCTTAGCAAGAACAAACATAGCACCAGATTCTTTTGAATGCAGTTGTCCAGTGAGATGTCTTTATACATTTCTACTGAAAGAATAGCTATTTGCAAACTGACTGCAGACAGTGTAATACTCTCCTCTGAAATTCACAGGTACGTTCCCTTTCAAGTAAAGAGGAAATTGGAGTTTGCCCTGTAAGTCTGATTCTGTAGGATGCCGTGTTGTTCTACATTTTCTGTTGGCATCAATAACTTTTTGTGTCTTCAAGGAACATTGTCCATAGATCTTGTAATAAAGCCGTATCTTTTAACACCCTTACGACTCAGCTCATGAAATTTACTACAGAGAGGCACATAACCACACAGTTCAGGAATCAGATTTCAACTCCATCCTTCAAAGATTAGGCTTTTTAAACACTGGCCTAACCCGTGAGAAGTTTATGGTTTCCTGGCAATGAAATATGGCTCTCTTCAGCAAAGGAATTTTATCGCCCTTGAGTGCTGAATACTTTGCAATATCTGGTTAATTCTGCTATTGACTAAAGTGTGTGTTTCTAGAAAGAAAATAAAATAAAGAAACTTACATTAGAGTGTTAAAAATATCGTATAATGAAGGCTGTATGATTACAGATATAATTTCTGTGGCATAATCTTTCTAAGGAAAAGTCATGCTGTAGCAACAAGGCAACTCCCTTATTGACTTGTCAGTATTTATAGATTTGTCTCTGCCTGTCTACTTTATTTGAACAGAATTTTAAACATCATTTTAAGTGTTTATTCAAATTATAAACCCATACATTTCTACTTCAGAGAGTTGAATTTCATACTTACTGAGAGACATCTCTCTGATGTGAAGAATAGAGTATATTCTCTCCAAAATCACAAGAACAAATACCCAGTGAGTCAGAGTATGAAGTTTGTATATGGAATATATGTGAATAAATCAGGTTATAATTTAAATGAATTCAGTCTAGACCTTTCAAAAAATGTGCTCTTCTCAGTCTCTTCCAACTTTTCATGTAGCTAAAATTTATTGGTATTTTATGGGCAAGCAGCACTGGATTACAGTAGGTTGCATTTAAACAAATTCATTAGTAATTTTCCAGCTTTTTATCCAATTATTATATTTCCAGGTAAAAACCAAGCTGTCATGAATGATAACATGTATTAAGAATTGACTTTAAATATATTAAAGGGTTACTGTACTGGCCCTAAGATGCATTATATACACAAGAAGCTCAGAGTTTAATCTAGACATTCCAAGAAGTCTAAAGTACATCTAAACTCCCCAGATTATTTCCTTTTTTGATTCTCTAAAATATTCATATGGTAGATATTATATTAATTTTCAATACAACTTTTTCTGTATTTCCCATAAGATTATCAGTAACAGTCATTAGTTTGGTGATAGCAACAACATTCCCTTAATTAAATTTTAACTACATTTTAATATATTTTGAGAATTTAATGTTTGAGAATTTACTTGGGTTTTCAATTTTAAATGTTATGGATGAATAATGCCTATAAACCCAAGATATTTAGCTGTCATTTCTTAGTAAATACTTTATATACTATTTTTTTTTATAATCTTAATTTGTAATATAGAAGAGTACTGTTCTTCAAAACCAGAACTGTCACCAACACAATACATGCAATCAGACCCTATCCAAAGCTCACAATTACAGACCGAAGTGATCATCTTCTTTCCTTTGCAGTCAATTGCCCGTTACAGTTTTGTGAATTATTATGAATCAGATGGAAAACAAAACAAGTTTATGGTTCTTAACTGACAGACTGGTCCTGGCTTTCAGTGCTTCTTCAGAATGTCCCAACTATCTAGTCCTAGTTATTTTGGATACCAGCACCTCTCAAAATCTCCACATGACAGCGTTTGGATTTTTTTTTTTTAAAGAAGCAAATAACATGCAGCCTTGAGAAACAGAAGATTGTGATCCTCATGTGAAAATTGTTCATTTATTAATATTTAAGTGTAGCCCCCCCTCTTGTGTGGGGCTAATTATTTCACTGATTCCAATCTGCAGAAATGACCCAGAATCTGTTTAGTGTGTATGTACTATGCAATAATCTTGTACCTCTAAAAAGCAAGCCCTATCTTCTCATTTCAATTCAGAAATGATGCTGTACATCAAATAGTTTATCTCTATGGATACTAGGATAATTTTTAATTTCAAGAATGTCTCTACATTCACATGTATAACTATATAATGTTTAAGTGCATAAAGGAGATCGAGGAAGTATCTTCCTGGAGATACCTTCTACAAAAGGCAGAATGCTGATTCTGGCCCTGCTTCAGGTTCTTGCCAAAGGCTGCTCCTCTCACCACATCTCCGGGAACTCAGAGGTAGTGAGGCTGATGCTAGCTGGATCTGTTCCTTTTCCACCTGTGATTACAGAAAGTGTTCTTCAGTCATCATCTCACATCGATGTAACGCTAGGCTTAGGAGCGACTCTTTGTAAATTCTGTAAATTTACTTTGGCATTACCACTGATGATTTCAAAACTACAGCTCAATCCAAATGTTAATATTTGCCCTATTTCTAATACTCCTAATTTTGTATTCCAAGTTTGATTTATTTCACAGCAAGTCCTGAGACAGGCTGCAAGAACTTTTCCTGGAGAATTTGGAATACTTTATATTTTAAAAGCATTTATCTTGCCCTTAGATATTATTTGTGTTTTGATTTACTCATAGTCTTCAACAGATTTTCAGTCCCTTTTGATGAAGTTTCTGAATTCTTTTGTCATAAAGATACAAATTAATCATTGGGCTACTTTTAAACATGAGGCACTTCAAAGTAACATGTTCCAGTAAATTATTAATCTTTATGGGGTGGAACCACAGAGGAAGATCAAGAGGTAGGATAGACAGACTGATTTTGTCTAGGTCAAAGTCCTCACCTAGGTGTCTTCAGAAATTACATTACTTGATATATTTATTAACCAATTGTTCAGCGCCTCATGACAAGTAAAAGGATTGACTAAAAATATATTTTTCTAGCCGATTTTCTTTCTAAAAGATCTTTAAGAATTAGCAAGTCTGTCTTGCTAATCTGTCTGCTATGGACCCCTTTTCAGCCCTTAAATCAGGCTACTAGCTCTCCAACACTGTAGGAAAATGTCACTTCAGATTTGCATCTTTCCTGGCATTTGACCAGCTTAGATTTGAAAGCAGATTGCTTGACATCTTCCAAAATAGCACCTGAGGTCCTCTGGCTAAGCCCCTTCTTGCAAAAAGCGGGGTTTCCCCCCCCCACTTCATCTTGCTGCCATTAATACAAGAAATTTTGGCTTTGGCTGTACTGCAGCAGGATTGGGTCCCCTTAGGTTTGGTCATTTGTTTACAGAAGGTGCTTTCAGGCTGTCAGGCAGCACGTGAGGCCTAAAGGGAACCGCCAGGCAGCTAAGAAATTGAAGTACAACAGCTGAAAGGGATAGAAGGCTAAGAAAAATACTGCATCTAGAGAAAGTTGGCTAAAGACTATCTTTTTATAGACTTGTGTGAAGTTTTATTGGTGTGTCCTTCAGTGCAGCATTAGAAAAAACAATTCCTGGTATCTAAAGTTGCCCTTGAAACTGACTGATGGAAATTCAGATACTTCTATACAGTGTTAGTGGTTAAATTAAGCAAAATCGATATTAGCCAACTTCATGTGTCTTCACGAGCAGTGGCTCTACACCAGCTGACACATAATGTTACGAGCAGAGAGCTTTTTCTAGATAGAGGTGCAAAGGAAAGGGGTCACGCTCCAGGTCTGCTCTCGTTTGCCTGTCCATACAAGCCCACACTCATACTTGCTCAGTGAGGCTAGCAGCCAGCGTTAGCAACTTAGATCTGTCAGAGGACATACGTGGCCTCTCCCCTTGCTCACTCGTGTCAAAATCAATTAGTAACCTCTAAGAAAGAGGCGGAGATTGACATTTATGTCCAAACCACAAACACACTGATACACCTTTCTGAGACACAACTGTTTACAAAACCTATGTCTGCTTACATCCTTCAGCAATTTAAAAGCTGGTGAAGTTTCCAGATGAGTATTTTGCAATATACAGATAGAGTAATGCAGCAGAACTGGATGTTCACTCAGAAGAAACACAAGACTTGTGCAAGAACAGGTTCCAGACAGTAAAATTGCAAAGGCAATTCTGGTTTGGCAGAAGCCTTTCCATTCACAGAATGCTTGGTTCCCACTGAAGATTAATCTGTTGGTGGTGGTTTTGTGTTTGTACAAAAACTTTTTGCCAAAGTTCTCATTTCCATTTGTTCTTCAGGAAGTTCAAAAGGGGCAATTATGTTCTTGCCTCAAGTCTTTAAGAACAGACTAGAAACAAACTTGACCCCAGATTTTCAAAATATGAAATGATTTCTCCTTCCTCACCATCTTATTTACTGCTCTGTCCTATGATCTCTCTTTTTGATCTGTTTTTCACCATCATACAGGTAATGGATTAAGATTTGCATGCTATAGAAACTGATTCTACAGCTGAACCAACTCCCCAGTAAACTCCTTCTGACAGGCTTTTGTGAAAATCACTGTCATTTAGTTAAATATCCAGATGCCCTGTTCCTCTTGAGGATGTTTAATTCATATGACTATGTTTGATAAGGGAAGTACAGTTTCCTTACAAAAGTAGTAGGATTTAGCTCTTTTGTTGCCTTTATACAGTCAACAAAGCACCAAAAGTAAAAATGAAGGTTTGACAAAAGCAGAAGTAAAAATGAAGGTTGCTGGTGGAATTGCTCACCAAGCCACTCTCCATCATTTATCAGCAGTCCTGGCTAACTGGCGAGGTCCCACTTGACTGGAGGTTAGCAAATGTGACGCCCATCTACAAGGAGGGCTGGAAGGAGGATCCAGGGAACTAGAGGCTTGTGAGTCTGACCTCAGTGCCAGGGAAGATTATGGAGCAGGTCATCCTGAGTGCCATCCCATGGCATGTACAGGACAACCAGGTGATCAAGTTCAGTCAGCATGGGTTTATGAAAGGCAGGTCCTGCTTGCCTAACCGGATCTCCTGCTATGACAAGGTGACCCACTTAGTGGATGAGGGAAAGGCTCTGGATATTGTCTACCTGGACTTTAGTAAAGCTTTTGACACTGTTTCCCACAGCATTCTCCTGGAGAAACTGGCTGCCTACGGCTGGGAAAGTGTACTCTTCGCTGGACCAAAAACTGGCTGGATGGCCAGGTCCAGAGAGAGGTGGTGAACGGAGTTAAATCCAGTTGGTGGCTGGTCACAAGTGGTGTTCCCCAGGGCTCAGTATCAGGGGAAGAGTGGCTGGAAAGCTGCCCAGTGGAAAAGGACCTGGGGGTGTTGGTTGACAGCAGCTGAATATGAGCCACCAGTGTGCCCAGGGGACCAAGATGCTCAACAGCATCCTGGCTGGTATTGGCACTAGTGTGGCCAGCAGGAGCAGGGAAG
>NW_010426384.1:1242-16458 GCF_000710305.1 Buceros rhinoceros silvestris | reverse complement strand
AATACTGTGTCCAGTTTTGGGCCCCTCTCTCCAGAAAGATCATTGAGGGGCTGCAGCGTGTCCAGCGAAGGGCAAGGAAGCTGTTGCAGGGTCTGGAGCGCAATGCGCTGAGGAGCGGCTTGAGGGACCTGAGGGTTGTTTAGTCTGGAGCAAAGGAGGCTCCGGGGAGACCTTCTCGCTCTCAACAACTCCCTGACAGGAGGCTGGAGCGAGGTGGGGGTTGGTTTGTTTTCCCCAGGAGTAAGTGCCAGGACAAGAGGAAATGGCTTCAAGTTGTGCCAGGGGAGGTTCGGGTTGGACATGAGAGAAAATTTCAAGTCATATTTCAGTATCCAGGGCTGGCCCAGGCTGCAATAGTGGAGTCCCCATCTCTGGAGGGGTTTAGCAGATGTGTCAGTATGGTGCTGGGGGACAAGGGTCAGTGTGGACCTGGCAGTGCTGGGTCCAAATACGCTAGTTGAACTTGGTGATCTCGAGGGTCTTTTCCCAGCTAGATGAATCTGTGATTCTATAGGAGTAGCATAGCAATATGAGTAATTGGTAATGGAATAAGCTTTTAATTGTTCTGCTCTAACCCCTTGTGCTTCACTCCCAAATTGAGTTTTAAGAAGCCTGAGTATTGAGAAGACCAGCCCCCCCAGCTGCTGTGAAGGGTATCCACTGGAATGACTAACACAGTGTGATGTCACAGAAGGTTCTTTACGGCTCCTCATGCATGGAATCAGTTGTTATTAAGTATGTGCATATCTCTTCGAAGATTTCCCTCTCACATGTTTGCAGTGTCCCACTCGATGACTTCAGTTCCTACAGTTTCTGAGCAGCCCTGTCTGCCCTCACAAATACCCTTTGAAGTCCTGTGGTCCTTCTTGTGCAAACGTGGAATTTAAGCACAAAGAACCGCGAGGATGAGATTCACAAAGGACCTCAACCTAACGATGTAGGTCCAGGAAGGGAACGTCCCAAAGCTTACAGGAGCTGCTGCACAAGAGGTCTCTCGAGCCGCTGTGCAGGAGAAGCAGGACCCGAAGGTGTGGTGGAGTCCGGCAGCTGAACGCGGTCTGTGTGAGACCAGGCAGAGCACTGAGGGAGCAGGGAGACTGGTTCTGCCCGGTGCTGTGCAGACTCCTCGCCCAGCTCTCCCTGCTCCAACACTGAAATAGTCTCAAATCCTTTGTCCTTAAACCTCTGGACGTGAGAACACAGGTGAACCTCCGTCTGCTTGATTTCTGACCAGGCCTCGGCACCGTCTGTGTGGAGGACTTGGGCTTAAAGCCAGTTGCCTCTGTTCTTTTGCTGACCTACAAAGCCAGGGTGTGCCGTGTCTGCAGAGATGGTAGCTCCTCGGACGGGTCATGAATGTTAAGGTGCAATTCTAAAAAATTGAAACAACCGGACGATGTTCTTTTGAGGGCTCAGTGGCATTTGGGTATGACATCAATTTTGTTACGCTGCTGCCTGCTCTCCCTGGAGAAGAACATTACGTATCCGTCCAGGTACTGGCATATCCCTATTTTTGTGCCAGCTATGCCGGAGTTACCAAGTTTTAGTCAAGCATGATGAGACATGACAGGGTGCACTTTATTGAATAATAATGCCTGCCTAAGTGCATTTCCCATCGGCAGGCGAATGCAGTGTGCTTGAAGTAAAGCAGCAATTCCAAAACATGTTTTTGTGTGTCTATAGCAATGGGTGCCCTGCTACTGCACACAGGTTATGCAAATTAAGAAGCGAAAGTATTAATACTAGAAAAATGCCGTGGAAATCAGTCCTCAGCAGAAACTAGGAAAACTTTCTGTTGGGAGGGAATTTTTTTCTTAGCGTTTTTCCTCCCTTCTGTATTTTTAAAGCATTTCTATTATTTAAAATGAGTCTTTATACACTAGAGGTCTTTAGGAACTTGCAGGAGACGAAAGCCTGCAGCAGCCCTTCCGATGCTGACAGTTTAAACCTAAGAAGCTCTGACATTACTGGGAATCCTTTTGAAGTGGCTGCAGCTTGAGGAAAATCCAGCTGTTCCAGAAAAGGAGACTTTTCAATTAAACAACATCTTCCTTTCGATCAAAGATAGATTTTTAAAGACTTTTAAATTGGCTTTACACTGTTGGTATTAAGCAAGGGCTGGATTTCACCTCTTGCCTTTCAGGGCTGGAGAGCCCAGCCCCACTTGGTGAGCAGACTGGAACCAGAGGGATGGGTTATTTCTTTTAATGGAGGAAAATGAATTGGCAGCAGGAGCGAGCTATTAAATTGTTTCTGTCTGCTTTTATTAATGCGTTTGCAGAGTCGGCAGGTAGACTCACAGCTGAGAGAATTTCACCGGCAAAACAGCCTGTTTCTAGTGTGGGCTCTCTCGTGGTGTTTCCAAGCTCCTGGCTGAGCTTAATGGTCCCTTCTTCCTGCCCTTTTATTTTCTGACCCCAAATTTGGTTTCTGTCTTCCAACTTAACTTTCAGCTCTGTGTGTGTTTCACTGAGTTGCAAAACCATTAATGTTTCTGGTGTAGGCAGCTGAGCCAACACCTCCTCTCTTACACATCCACTGTCTGTTAAGGAATTATTTAAAAAGGGGTAGCGCACCTCCGAGCCACTTTTTTGTTAGTATTTTCATATCTGCCTTGAAGGTATCTACAGAAATGTTACCAGAGAGGAACATTGGAACTGAGCTGCTTCTTCCTTGCAACTGAAGGACAGAAAGACTTTTTCCTTTCTCCCCACTCCTTACCCCCTTTTCTGCTTATGCCCATTTGTCTCCTCACTTCTCTGCTGTAGTAATCTGGATGTATTTCCTGATACGGATACCAGGGGAAAATACCAGGAGTCCTTTTCTATAGCCTCTGTTCTGAAAGGAGAGTTCATGTGTAATACACAGCCAGAAAGGGAGGGCAGAGGAGAAGGATGGTTCCCCCTGCAGCCTAGGACACTGGAATCCATAAACGCCTTTTCTCTTGCAGTCGTCCTGCTCTGTGGTAGGTTAAGGGTCTTTGGCTTTGGATGTGCTACGCAATGTTTTAGCAGTGAGTTGTTGAATTGGGTATAATGACATTTAATAGTGACCAGGCAAGCTGTGGTAGAGACTGAAGGGTTCACTGAGCCCGAGTGCTGACATAGGCTACCCAACAGGTCAGCTCTGTGTCTGAAGCCTCTTCTGTCAGGATTTTCTGGAAAGATCAGATGCTGTTTCTCCTTCCTTGGTGCTTGGCTTCTTATCTCTGTGTCTCCTCAGGGAGAGCTCATCCCACAGATGCTCTACAGCTAAAGAATTTCTCCTGAACTTAGTATGGAAGGCTGTTTCCTGACGTAACAGAGGAACAGGGTCCTGTCTCCCTTCTGCCTTGCAGACCCCTAAACCCAAGAGAGGAGACGCTGTCACTTTACCAGCTATAACATCTTCCTTTTCAGGCAGTGAGGCAGTGGTGTAACGCATTGGGTCCATTTTACAGCTTTGCAGTGACCTGAATGGTTTGCTTAGGTACTGAGTTCTGTCTGTTAACTGGAGACTTCAGTCTTGTTAGTCTTTCACTTAGGTCTCAGCAAGAAGGTTTGTCAGAAGACTGGGCATCTCTGAGAAGTTTCTTATGTGTGCCATGCACTTTGGATTTTCCTGTATCTCCGATTTACTATGGAGCCTGGAGCAGGGAAAGTTGATCTGAATTTGCCTGCGTGTACAGGAGAGCTCAGGGAGATGCTTCTCCGCTGTGGTCCAAGATGATACAAGCAGTTCCTTCAGCATTATGGAGAGCTTAGTATGTGACATCAATAAATCATCTCAGCTGCAGGGATCTTGGGGGGGCCTTTCGTTAGTGTGTATCCACCATAATTTCCCAGTTCTCTTTGAGTTTTGTCGTCCTTCTCATGAAGGATCTCACCTTCCTAAGCTTTGCTTCCTACACAGGAGCAGACACAGAAGAAAAAGATCTTGGGGAAATTCTGGAAAGCTCCCTGTCCAGAACTGAGCTAGGGTCTTTTTTATTTGGGAAAGACTTTGTTCCTCTTGTTAGAGGGAGACCAGGACCTCAGTTTTACACCGATGGAAGGCTCTGGTAGCACTGCTCTATGCCCAGGGTACATCAACAGTGGGACAGGGGACAGTTCACAATGCTCTTGCGGAAATTAGGAATATGCTAAATTCTGAACATAATTTAATCCCTGTTTTGCCTTAGCTGCAGACCTTGGCAGGATAGTTTGTCAGTGCACAGTTGCTGGTAGTATTTATTGCATCTGACTGCACGTCAATGAGCAGAGAACTTCCTGCTGTCCCCCTACCCCCCATGCTTCTCCCCCTCCTCTGCCTTGATGATCCCAGGAGCTTCAAGCTCATCTGTGGAAGCAAATTTTTTCTAGTGGGATGCTTGTCAGATCCTGTCAGCTATAAATTGCTCTCCTGAAGATGCAGAAATAGAAATCCTTATCTGTTACTTGTGGTAGTGGGCTTTTTTCCTCTCTGAATCTCAGGACAATCATTTGCCACAATTCTCCCAACAACTCCCAATGTGATTTCACACGCCGGCTGTTTTCTAGGTCTTTTACCTGCACCGTCAGCTGGCACCAGCTGATTTGGAAGGTGTGTTACCGCCCAGTGCGTTAGTAGCACTGGAGCATGCTGTTTAAGGTGGAAGACATGAGAGTGAAGAGAGAAAGACACAGAAACTTCATTACCATGGTAGGAGGGTTAATATTTTAAACAGGTTTCCACTCATTTTTTCTGCTTATCCTGTGTCCCAAATGTACCTGGTCTTAGGAAGAGGAGAACAGCAAGAACTGTGGTATTGACTTGTTTATTTTTCCTTGGGGTCACTTTCAGCAGAGGAGTAACCTGATGCAGCATATGCACAAAAGCCGGTTTGGGGAAGTGAGTCGGGCAAGGCCCCCGAGCATGGAGGAATCCCAAAGAAATGTATTTGCTCACAGCCAACACACACAAATTCAAAGCCTTCTCTGGGGGTTTGCAGCACACCATGAAGTGTCTGACACACCAAAGACGTGCGTTAGAAATCCCCAGGCTTTTGTTCTTGCACACAGTCCTGGCAGCAGAGCTGGCAGTGCGGCTGGTATTTGTCTTACACGTGTAGAAATGTGAGGAGGTAGAGAGAGAAGACTCCACAAAGGACAAAAAAAAAAAAAAAAAAAGCTGTGGGAAAAAGTTATGATTATTCTTGTGCTGAATATTAAAAAAAGACAGGCAAAAAATGTCTCAGTGACCCTCAGTCACAACAGCATATTCTTTTTTGTAGGCTCTTATGATAAGTAGGAAATATATTAAAAAAATAAGTGCGTATAGACTGTCTTAACATCTTATATTGCTTTCAGGTGCTTCTGTAGGTCTTCCCTGGGTCAGGTCTGCTCTGGATATGGCTTTGCTTCTTTTCAGTTGAATGGAGGCACATCTGATTGAGGAGTTAAGGCTTGGAAACCCATTCCTAGGTGAAAATGGATGCTCATTGCAAAGGGATCAACTCCAGCCCTTGTAGTGAGAGTGTTGCTCACTTCACACTGCTGCTGTTGTGTCCAAGGCTTTGCAAGCAGCTGTGAGAGCTGAAAACTATCCAGATGTTTTTTCCTAGTGTTATGACTCTGCCTGCAAAAAGAGATCGTATGTGCTGTCTCTAATCTGTTAAAGGTAAAGCCAGGTGGGCTGGTTTAAACTGGAGTTGTTAACCAATAACCAGTTCATTGATTACTGGGTGAGCAAATGACAGTCGAAAATGAATCAGACTTCTCTGAAAGTGTGTGAGGGTGCCACTTTCAGACGAGGTGATGTCATCCTTTGAGGACACACGGAAAATACCTTGGGAAGGCGTTTGCAGTTAATGCCTTTCCTCCCTCCCTGCTCAGGAGAGTGCCATGGCTGTTTGTACCCAGGAACGCCTTGGATGGCTAAGGGCTGGTGAGGCGAGCGTTTGACGCTTGCCTCGCCAGGGGGTTTTCAGGCTTGGAGTGCTGCTGGATTGATCCCTGCACTCCCCGCCCCCAGCAATCTCGAGGTGTGTTGGCAGAATATAGCAATGCAGACCTGGCTGTAACAGAGACCCAGGTCACAGAGAGATCAAGTGACTGGCCCAAGACTGTGCAGGAAATCTGTGCAGAATGAGGAAATAAATGCTGATCTCCAGAACTTCAGTTCCAGCCTCGAACTAGCCCTCATCCCTCCTGGGCAGCTGCCTTCTATTGGGATTTCCTTTCCATGGTGGGGTGAGTTTAATCGATTAATGTTGGTCATTTGATCGGTAGAACGGTCAAAGGATGAAAGGCTTCTAGAAGAACAGATGGTACAGTTTCAGTTTACCTTTTGGAGCAGTAGCTTTGCTGCTTTCATGTGGAGTTTGTGGAGGTACCACTAGGAGTTACAAAGCCTAAGCCAGCAGCAGAGCCAGTTGTTCTTGTGCAGCAGTTCCTGTGGGGTGCTGGGGTACAGGGGAGTCTTCCGGTCTGCTAAGAGGAGAACAGTGTGGTTTCTGTCTCACCTTTAGGAGTAAGAAATCAGCCTGATAAAGAAAAGATCAGGCTTTTGAAGGGCATATTTTCAAAAGTAAGGAGTGCAAATCAGTGCACTAATCAGAGGGCTGGAACCCCTCTGCTGTGAGGACAGGCTGAGAGAGCTGGGGGTGTCCAGCCTGGGGCAGAGGAGGCTGCGGGAGACCTTAGTGCGGCCTTTCAGGACCTAAAGGGGCCAGTAACAAAGATGGGGACAGACTTTTCAGCAGGGGCTGTTGTGACAGGACAAGGGGTGATGGATTTAAACTGAAAGAGATTCAGACTAGACATAAGGAAGAAATTTTTTAGGATGAGGGTGGTGAGGCACTGGCCCAGGTTGCCCAGGAGGTGGTAGAAGCCCCATCCCTGGAACCATTCAAATACCAGGATGTTTACAGCAGAGCCAACAAAACTCTGCAGCATTGGGCCCTCTAAACTGCATTGCACTCTAACTAAATAGCAATCTAAGAGACATTTCTGATCACCTATCAACCCCACAGACCTGCAGATCCTGCCTCGTGAGTATGACGAGGTCTAGGCCCTCACGTCGTGTCCTTAGGTGGTGTGGGTGGCCACATCACCTGAGGTAGTGTATTTCTGCTCTCCTTGCAGTCAGCGTGGCAGCTCCCACTTACCACAGCAGGGAGACAGCTCTGAACCATCTTGAAAAGCTGAGTCTGGACATCTCTTTCTAACAGATCTGACAGGTCTTGTCTCAGCCAAGCCCGCTGAGGTCAAAAGTGCCAGATGCCCGTCACCTCTGCCCTTCACCCTTTGCATCCCTAAAACCATACCAGAAGAGAGACACTTTGGAGCGTTCTCACAATCTCGTTAAATGAGCTAGAGAGAGGGGTTAACGGCAGAGCTGAGGACCTTTTGTGCACACACCCCAGCCACTGTTTCAGAGTGGGAAGTGTGTTCACAGAGGGTAACCCTAGCGTGGGAAACCCAGGCTCTGGAGACAGGGATAGATCCTCATTCCAGGCACTTCAGGAAATAATGGTGTTCACTGGAGGAATCAGTCTCCTTCGATTGCCTGCGGAAGCTGGCCAGAGAGCTTGGTCTTCCTGATGCTGAAACTGGTCTTTCCAGAGGCTCCGCGCTCCCTCTTTTTGTGGAAACTGAGTAATAAATAGCCAGGTAGATGGACTGCAAGCGATTTAGAGGGTAAGATCAGCTCCATTACACCTTCCCCTCATGGAAACTTACTGGCAGTGCCAATTGTAGAAGAGGAACAATTTTCTTGGAAACTTGCCCATAACAATGGCATGTTGCGCTCTGCTCCCATTTCCAAGCGAGCTTAAGTGTAGCCTGGGGATGGCGTGTGCTCCGTACATGTAAAGTAAGCTCATAGGGATGTGACAGAGGCGGGAATAATGGCAGTGCAGCTACTATTTTTCAGCCATACATAACGAGGGAGAAAAGAGAATCCTTGCTAACAGTCTTGGAATACCTGGAGAGCCATCAGACCCTCAAGCTGCGAAGTGTGAAGTACAGGAAAGAGGAGGGCACAGCCCTCCTTTAGTTTGCTTTGCCTGAGAGAACCATGTGGGCTATGTGTTAGAAGAGTTATTTCTTTCGAATGAAATTCCCCCTGACTAAATGGGGGGGAGGAGTGCGTTTCTGGAGGACGAAGAGCTAAGGATGGGGAGGAGGGATTTGCTCCTTGCACCCCAGTCAGCCTGGTGCTGACCCAGGCTCTGTCCTAGAAGTGGGTGTTATCTGTACAAGTGGAAGCATCCTCAGAGGGTTGGACCAGGGACTTCTGGGAAGATGGTCCTTTCCCCTCGACTTCTTACTATACTCTTGCGCTTGTGGAAGTGCAAACAATACTGGAGGGAATACTCTGAGAAGCTGAAACCATTTCCTTACCTGTGAATCTGTCAACCACCTGTATACCTTTACGGATGGACACCAGGTGGGTCAGATGTCCAAGGCCCACCTGTGAGTTGAATCCCTTTCAACTTCATCTGTACTACTCGGGCAAGTCCGGAAATGCTAAGCAGGATGAAGCACAATACTCTGAAATGCACTAGTAACGGAGGAAAATAATGTGTGTAGGAAGTATTTTTAGAAGGCCCAGTATCATGGCTTTTATCCTTGGCCTTGTGTAATGGTGTTTGTGGTTACTTACTCAGCCATCACTGCAGGTTTTACTTTGGGAGTGTAATCACCTACTAATGCCATTTATTGCCTCATATATTTCTCTGCCAAGAACATTATCCCTTAAATAGAGGCTTTGTAATAATAATCTCTAATTTCCACAGTTTCATTGTTAATTTCCACAACTTCTGCCTCACAAGCAGTAAAACTCTAAGCTCTCTGTAAGTCCCTGGATTGGTTCAGCTGAATGACAGTAAATCCCGTATTTTCTTCCTGGAGCTTTCAGTCTTTTAAAAGGCGTGAGTCCTTGTGTCTTCGCTTAGTGCTATCGGAGGTGTTCTGCTGGGAACACTGGAGTCTGCCGTGGACTCTTGCTGATGGTTACTCTGCATGCACAGTAGTGTCCTGGGACCAAATCCTTTCCACAATTCCCAGTCACTGGGATCTCTGTGAGGTCAAGGCTTCCTGAGGTGTCCCATAGCGGAAGCTGTATGGTGGCCTTGTTCTCCTGAACCACTCAGAGGAGGTTGTCCCATCCATCTCTAAATGTTGCTGAGATAGCGTCTGTCTTGGTGGTTATGAGAAGCACCGGGAGGTTCCCTGGCAGGGGAAGGTGGGTGAGATGCCTAGGAGGAGAAAATGTGCCAGTCCTGTTCCGAGAGACCCTGGACAGGAGTGACATCTCTCTTTACTAACACTTTTAACTCCTCCTGGTTTCTGGGACAGGTCCCAGGTCCCTGCTGCTTGTGAGCAAGACACTAACTCCTTGTTTGCTGACAGAGAACGTGGTCCACTGGCTATTGTCACACCTCCCAGTACTCTGTGGACAAATGGGCAGAAACAGCTGGCGCTGGCAGAATATGGGACTATCGTGCTTCCCTTTTTCTGTTTAATTCTCTTGTTTAGTTTCACAGATGCCATCTGGCAGCCTCGTTCTGTCCCGGGCTGTCCTGGCCGTGTTTCAGTGGGTGGGCTTCTGCCCTGCCTGTACCGTGTGCGGCTTGTGAACCATGTGGAGATTCTTCTCTGTGGAAGGCACTTTATGATACAAGCCAGGGTTTTCCAAGCTGTGGCCTGTGTATCACAAGCCACTGCAAAGTCATTTGTGCAGAGTAGCAGCTGCCGTTATTTGTTACTTGCCGCCACTGGTGGTCGTGATATGCAGCAGCCCCTCTACTGCTCCCCAGAAAAGAGCTCCCTAAAAAGAACAAAAATCCCACATTTGAGTCTTTCAGAAAGCCATCGATGTTTTCCCTGGATTGCGCTTCAGATAAATGTAGTATGAAAAGAAAACCAGAGTGTAGTCATTTGTCTCTTCAGGGCCTCTCTCCAGAATCTGTGCTCTTTGCAACTGCTCCAAAATTTGATCTTGTCCCGGTTTTATCTATTACTTATAATGGTCAAAATACTTCCTTTTAAAGTAGCACAGTCAACTGATTCAGGGCAACTTCATGGATGAAGGTGAGGTTAGTTTGGCTCATTTTTCTCCAGTGAGATTGTAATTTGTTTCTCTAAGACATTAATCTTGCTAAAAATTATTCCTTCTGCTATGCAGAAGGAAAAATGAAATGGAGCCGAAATATGCCGGATCGCAGCAAAATTCATTGGAAATAATTTTCTTTTAAATAAGTTACATATGTGTTTCCCTGTTTAGTATTCACAGTGTAGGGCAGAGAGGCTTTCTGAAGCGAACTCGTGTTGCGCAGAGATAGATTTACACAGGCTACAATGAAAGCAGTCACTGGCAGTATTGTATACCGTATCAAATCAGTGACTGTTGTTACATATTTGAAGTTAATTTGACACTGAAGTAAACAAATCAAATTGTGTTTATAGAATAATTAGACCCTATTCTCAGTATTGCGGCTCTGAAATTTCGTCACTGCTATTGAAGTACTCTGTGGTTTTATTTGGTTTGTTTACAGAATTCCCTAGCAACACAAAGAAAACTGTCACAATTACATAAGTGTAATTGTAACGGTAAAACCCTTCTTTGCATAATAGTCACAGACCAGCTATATAAATCATAACCAGTGATGTAGTTTGTTTTCATATTTATGATTCTGGAAGCCTAAGCAGGTATATTTGTGAGTTAAAAAGAGTTTGAAAGAAAAAAGGGAAAGATTTATTTTATCCAGCAGAAAATAAAAAAAGCCAACAGCAATAGACCCAACCTTTTTGTTTTTCTGCAACAGACAAACAAGATCCTTTTATATAAATAACCAATAATACATGGACATATTACCACATACATTTTCTTGCCTGGTGTTTTCCAGTCATATTATTGTGTGGTTTTGCATCCTTCAAAAGCCAGTGACGGTAAAGACAGGCTGAACTGTTGTAAAGTTCTTTTTACATGAAGCCTCTGCCTGAGAATGTACATAATAACTGTGCTTGAAGAGCTAATAAAGAGTCTAACTATCCCAAAGCCAAGAATGTGGCTTTTTTACGTTTCAAAGTCAGGCAAAGAGACCATCCGTTATGTTCATTCTTCTCTTTATGGTTCATGATATCATTTGTCACTTTTGCTGCCTCTCTTGAACGAGAGGCAGCTGCTTTTGGTTAGTTTGGGCCTAATCCTGCAAAATGTATGGGTTAGTTCGGTTCAGCTTGGGAGTGCTTGGCTCTCCTCAGAAGCAGCTCTGGGAACTGTAAAGCTTCCTCCCTCTTACACGTACACAATAAGACAACAGCACAAACCGCACACGCAAACCTGGATCTGACCTGTAGGGAAGGAGCAGCTCTTAAGAGAAACAGAGCAGAAGAGGATTGAAGATTAGAGGAGAACTCCTGGTCTTTTTGAAACCAGTGAGGAATTTGCCACTAGCTTCAGTGGATGCACACCCCACCCCAAGTCTGCTCTGTAAATGGCTTTACAGATGCCTTGACAGTATCCTTTGATCTCTTCAGGATACGTTTTTGCGCTCTGTTTTAGTGAAAGGATACTTGCAGTAAATATTTACTGATGGGAGTTATTCCCCTAAAATGACATCTTTCTCCGCTAGGTTACTTCAGAATCACATCCTTGAGAGCCTCCCGTGAAAAGAAGGGTGGTGTGTTTTGTGTGCGTGAGCAGGGAAGCTTTATTTGGAATACAAATAGTACCTGCGGGATAGCCCCCTCTCTGTGCCTGCCTTCCGCAGCTGGCATCCCTCTGTCCTGAGCCGATTTCTGTCGAGCCTGGGCTTTCTCCTCCCGAAAACGATGGGCCCAGCTCTTTGCTCAGGGTGCAGGGCTTTGTACAGTGACAGTCCATGGTATAACCTGGTGTCAGCCTGGGGCTAGACTTTTCTGCAAGTAGCCAGAATCTTCCCCACTCCTTCCAGGAGGTATCCCAGCACACGGCAGGAGACACAATGCCACTGTTTAAACAATACAGGCCTGATTCTCCTTTCCCCAAAGCCCTTTCCTGGTTGCAGCCAGCTGAGGATCCAAGTATCCAGGTGGCTCGTTCTGTTAGAGTTTCTCCTGTCTGAATTCCACGTGATGTAGCATGTGGAGCGTGGCTTTTCTTCAGTCCCTCCCTTGCTGGGAAGTTTGGAAAGCACACATCATGTAGTCTTCTCCTCAAGATGGCAAGTTTCTAGGGTTACAGGGTAATAGACTAAGACAGTAATTAACGAGGGACTTAACTGTCTCTTAACCCTTTCGCTTTTCGGAGAAGAGATGCTGTAAAACCAGCACTGGAATCTCCTGTGTTGTTTACTTTGTTTATATAAGATTATATAAAAAAAATCGATATCTAATTTTTCTATTACGCTTTAGCACTGCGTCTTCCTGGCTCTTCAGAATCGTATCCTATCGATTCTACCTTTAATGACTTTGAAATTTTCACTGATTTGTTTGTGGAGAATACTGTGCCTGATATAGATTTCCCCATGTTAGTTTAAACGCTGATAGTATACTTGGTGAATTAATGAAATAAAAATAGCTTTGTCAATAAGCAGAAGTGAAGCCACTTCCAACGCCTGTTCGGTAACCGCTGCTTTCTGCAACCGCTGCCTGCACAAAATTAGTTGGTGGGATTAAAGAATATATTCCTCTTTTATCCCATGTTTGAGTACTTGATCACAGAGGCATAGTTTAATCCAAACATCAATAGCGCCTCATCAATTCAGTCAGATGCAGCTGTCAAAGTAGACTTTTGGTTTGTTTAGAGCTTTGCGATTTATCCTTTTTTAAGGTCATAGAATATTTTCTTTGATTTTTGATGCTGAAATCCTTCTTCTGAACTTGAAAAACATCTGTTAAGATTTAATGGGGTGACTTTTGTCATAAAATTGGAGCTCGTCTTGCAAATCTTGGTTTTGCAAAAACAGGAGAAAAGCACAAACATATATTCCTTAACAGTTTTAAGCCCTGCTTGGTCAGCAAGCGATTAAACTAGTTAAAATGGAGCAGCGGGCGGTGCAGTCGTATTTAAGCAGTGTTTCTGTGGACTGCGATTTCAAATTTGTTTTGTTTCACATTGGCATTAGCAATTTTCCTTTACCATAGCACTTAGCCGAGGATCTGAGTGGCAGATTTACGAGAGCTCTCAAATAATGAGACAGAGTGATGTAACTGAGCGATGGAGAAGCAGAAAGAAATGTAACCTGCATTCTTCAGCTTTGGAGGGTTGGAGGGCTGTGGAAGAATGTAGTAGTTAATACGTTTGGAGGTAAATGGCTTCTAAAAATACGTGCCCCTAAAAACATACAGACAGCTGTCACGTCTACTGCCTGACTAGATTAGTCATTATCCTCATTAACCGATGCAAAATCATCCCTGTTTTCATAATGTAAGCATTTCATATCAGGTACTTTGTAGCAATTTTTAATGGGGTCAGATTCTTTAGCTCCTGCCTGAGCTGGTGCTTTGAAGCAAGATTCAAGTGAGAACTGCAGGATCGGGTCCAGACATCTGCCCTGCCCTCTCTTTCACTGTCCTACCTAGTGCAGCCCGAGATCATCTTTGCCAGGAATCTAGCGCACGTCTGGTTTGGTTTTTTTTTTTTTTTTTTTAAGAATAACGTTGTCCCATCAGCTTTTCCGTGATAGCCATGCATGTCTACTACGGATGAGGTGAGGTCTTGTCTTCTGCCGCCTTCACTTCCCTTTCAGTGGCAGTGTTACCTGGATGGAAAACACAGGATGTGGCTTCCTGGAGAAAAACGCTCCTTTGTTTTTTTTCAGCATGTAGAGAACAATATGTTGTTCTTTAGTTGCAGAGACAGCACTGGCACGACTTGTAAGCCTCTGCAGAGTACTGCAGAGCTGCCGTTCGTAAGTTGGACCAAGAGCTAAGTACGGCATGAAAAGTACGAGGGCCTGCCAAGTTTCTTGCCACTTCCTCCTACTTCTGACAAGGTTTTCAATTAGCAGCTTGTAGAGGCCCAGCCTGTGGTCCTGTTTTCATGCCTTATGCATAACTTAATTCCCCAGAAGAGGTTGGAACTGCGGAGGTTTGTAATATTATATATTGGAAGAAAAGGGTTTACCAACAGTGTGATTCTGGGAAGAGGGAAGAAAGGGGGCCACCCGCAAAAGGAAGAAATGGCTTGAGTGGGTCTGGGAAGCGACAAAACCTCACTAAATCTTACTTGGTTAAACCGCAGAGGAGGCCAGCACTTTTTCTCCCTGCAGCCCTTGTGTAGTCCTTGTGTAAGGTTAACCTTAAGCAGCAGTACCTTGAGGAAGATAGATGCATGTGCCAAACGAAGCCGTGTGTCTGCCTAATTGCCCCGCACAGCAGATATGCTAAATTAACACCACTTTATTACATCTGGCAATGTTTCCCAGCATCTCCATTTAATGCAGTCACGGCAAACAGAAGAATCCTGACCTGTTGGGCCAAATAGCTCATTGGCCTGAGTCCTTGGCGTACAGTCCTGTCTCCAGGTAGTAACCAGTGTCTCGTAGCTGAGGAGGTCACAAGAAAGCAAGCGCATCAGTACCAAATACACCCCTTGAAAACTGGAGCGAAAAAGAGGGGCTGCTGTTCTCCTCTTCAGGTTTTGGGTTTAGTGATCCATGATGTGTCTGTGCGTGGAGGGCACTGCGGCCTCGCATCAGCGATCTGATAAAAGCAGAGCTATTGTTAGGGAGGTTTCCGATGGGCAGCAGAAGTCTTATGGCGGGGCGGGGAGGAAGAAAGCCCTCCTGAGTGCCCGCGGTCGTAAGAATGTCTTAAAACAGAGGTCCGTGTGTGAGCTCCTGTGCAGGTGTGCTGTCCTGTGGGAGCTGCTGCTCGGCAGGACTAGAGTGGGTGGTTTTCTCAAAGCCCGGGGTGGAACCAGAAGCGGGTTCCTCTGTGTTACGCTGGGATGATCCTGGTCCTTTACTGGCCGGGGTACAAAGAAGTACATAGGCTGGTGGAAGATGCTTTTACCTTTCCCTCGCTGTCTCTTTTCCTCTGCTAAGAGCTGGAAACAGGTAAGCTGATCCATGACAAATGTACATACAGCTGCAGTGGAAGCCTTGAAGCAGAACTGGAATAGCACAGCCACGGCACTGAAAGTGCCAAGAAAGATAGGAGCTGTGTGGGCAAGAAGTGACATCTGTGACATGTAGGTGTGGCTGGCACTGTGAAAATTGGCCTCATCCTCAGCAATGGGGCACCCAAAGCTAAGCCTGCCCCCACTGCACTGGCATAGACCTGCTAG
>NW_010426384.1:0-1158 GCF_000710305.1 Buceros rhinoceros silvestris | reverse complement strand
CCGTCTGTCACAGCAGATACTCTTGAAAAACATGCAGCCCTCGGGAGCAGCAAGGATTCCCATGGACTGATTTTAAGGAGCCAACCACAGCCGGTTTCTTTGCACCCTTTATAATTGGTGGAGAGGGAGAACGGATCCTCCACAGTGCAATTCAGAGCATCTCCCCTCGTCTCCTGCCCGAAGCTTGGCTCTGGAGGAGAGTTTCACCCTGATAGCTCAGGTTGGTGCTGAGCATCTTTTCTGGGGTGTGGAAGCCGGGCTCAGCATACTGAGCTCTCCCTGTGCACTGGGAGAAACGTGCCCACTCCGCTTCCGGAGGGAGAGTTTTGGAGAGGTGCAGCTACAGGGAACAGTATGGCTTGGCGATAGGTTTGCCAGCGCTTTCCCTGTGTTCCTCTGGTAAAGGGATGCGATGTTGTGGATTTCATACATTAAAGAAAAAGTATCACGTTTTTCCTGAATTCTTGAGGAAATTGCTCTCATATACAACGCCAGAATCTGGCTGCCCTACAGAGACAGAGTGCCATTTGCATGCCATTACCCGGCTGTAAAGGCTCGTGGCACTGCCTCCGCTGCATTCGCAATCTGTAGGGATCCTCGGAGGGTCACCCCTGGGGTCAGGTTTGTTTAGTCTGTTCCCTAACGGTGTAAAGTGGACTTGAATGTGTACTCTGCTCAAATAATACACAGCCTGACTGATGCTTAAACAGCAGTAAGTGTTGTATATATGTCGCAGTTCCTAATGCTGGGGGCAGAGGAGAGCCATGTATTTGCTAACAAACTGTTTCTACAAACAATCTCATGTGGCTTTGAAAAGTAACTCAAAGAAGGAATGAAATGTACCCTCAGAACTGAGATAAGAAATATCTTCTTTTTTTCAACTCCCCTCAGAGCCCTTGCTGTATTTGGAATTCCCTCTCCTCTTTACTTCCTCCCCCAGCCGGCCGCTGATGGCCTTGCAGTTCAGCCGGGTTCCTTACCTTGCATTGCTCAAAGAGGCTTAATTAAAAATAGATCATGTCATCTGCGTTGTGCCTTGTAAGCATTGTGCTCCTTGGCTTCATAGAGGCCTGGGTGATATTTCAGCCCTTTACAGATCTTTCAAAAGGAATAATAACAAGAAAGGAAGGCGAGAAACTAATGTGAAGGCTTTTTCAG
>NW_010426383.1:6708-12427 GCF_000710305.1 Buceros rhinoceros silvestris | reverse complement strand
TATTATATTAAATTAATACTACTAATATTTGCTCTTGGGACAAACCTTTGTTTGTAAAATTTCACCCTCGAGTAAAAATTGACAGCTGAATCATAACACCTCAGTGATGGGGTTTGTCTATGGAAAGTTTGAGACACGTTTAATTATATTAGTGACTAATAATGGATGACCAAAATAAAAGGCCCGGCCTCTGCACAAGCCAATTTTGGAGGGATTTTTACAGCATTGCATGGGGTTGCACACTATGGAAGCCAGAAGTAATGTTTTTACCCTCACATTTTTCTCAGAAAACTTTACAGTCTTCTAATGAGGGATCATTGTGTAATGTCCTGGAAAAGTTCCCTCGATCTTCCTAACTAGAGCTTTGGACAAACTAAAATTGGTCCCCACAGAATCCATCTCTGTTTCGTACAAGAACCACCTGAAGTTTTTGTGGGATGCCTTGTCTACTATAAACTGACAGGATACAGGCAGTTAAGACATCCAGCTTTATATAGTTAAAATGAGGTTAAAATATATGGAAGTGGACTCTTACTAAGATGCAGCACTTCAGCAAGCCTGTTTCCAAAGGGGATGGTGGACCAGCTTCTGGGCTAAAGGTTTGAAATCTTTCCAAAATACGTGCTTTTACTAATTTTCTTGGTAAAATGCACCAACCAGATACCAAACCTATATACAGATTATGTTACACAACTAGATCTATTATTATATCACTTTAAAATTTAGATTGATAGTTAAGTGATGAGTAAGGAAAAGGCTGAGTCACTTATGCAAGGACAAGTGGAGTCCTAATCAGTCTCAGGCAAAACTGGTAGCTGTCAACATGTCATGCAGAAGGTCTCCTGGAAGTTTTTGTGTCACAAGTGCAGAGCACAAAGGAAGTATTGAAAGAAGACCAATGATTCTGGGTCGGCAAAGGGGGTGCTTTGGGAGATACCTAATATAAGAGGTGGTATGAGGGGGAAAAGTATTGTTAAGAGGTGAACAACAACTAATTTGTAAACGCATTACAATAAACAAGTGGAAATGGGATCAATTAAACTCAGGCTGTTGCAGTAATGTAAAACATGCTTTGCAGAAGCACTTGGGCAGCCTTTCCACCTACTTTTAGAGGAGAAGAGGCTAATTTTGCATGTGTGTGTGACTGTATAATCTTATTTTCTTTTGGATTCACCAGTCATGATTAGAGTTCTGAATATGCAGTGCATGCCAAGCCATATAAGTGTAGTATTGTTGCTTTGTAGGAGATAATTTTGGTGGTGAAGACAGTGATTTGTCTGACAGGAACACTGGGCTGCTCCAGTGTCTTGAATTTATAAGGAATTTTGAAAAGTTTTGTGGTGGGTTTGAGTTTGCAACTAAATACCAAGCTAACTGGAATTTCCTGCAAATAAGAAACCCTACTTTCAGACCACATCCAACTAGTAAAGTCTTGAAAAAATTTTATTAGTGACACTACTGTACCCCCATAATAATTAGGATCAATACTTGCTACTTAATATCACATACTTGCTGAACCACCCTTTAGCTCCCAAGCAAAGTCACAAGACTGATATATTGTGAGCCTCTCATTACTGAAATTGCTCTTATTACCCACAATATCTAAACTTTATTACTGACAATGATAGTTTTCAAGTATCCTTGGGAATTTAGAGAGTTCCACAGTTCAGAAATGCATTAGCCTTGCCAGCAGTGAATGTCATGAGTAAATAGGCAGCAGAAGAAATTCTAAATTCCAAACAGTCCAGAAGCCAAACAAAATATTACGGGTTGGAAAAGAAAACAAATCCAAACATAATTATATAGCTGGATTTCAGGTTGTTTGGACTTGGAATGAAATTGCTTGCCCAATCCTATCAGGGGATCTTTACAGTTCCAAACCCACGTATGCCTCCCATTTACTATTTCTATTCTACACCAGCCTGCTATTTTCTGCTCAACTGGTAAGCAGAAGTTACTTTAAAATTTGATTTTTAGTCTGTACTTATCTTCAGCTGTCAGACACAATAACAGTCAAAGGAGTGTGCTAGTCCATCTGCCTTTCAGGCAATCCCTGCAGGAGAGGCTTTCGTTATCTAGATGGATTTTTCAGTCTGTTTCAGAGTCCTATGTAGAAAGATTGTTTCTCAGTCAGCCATACAGGAACAGCAAAGACAGCAACTGAAATATCCTAATGTTTCTAGAA
This sequence comes from Buceros rhinoceros silvestris, assembly GCF_000710305.1. NCBI lineage: Eukaryota > Metazoa > Chordata > Aves > Bucerotiformes > Bucerotidae > Buceros > Buceros rhinoceros. The sequence continues at coordinate 10,242 of NW_010426383.1, read as the reverse complement.
AATGTTTATACATCAGACTGTCAGAATCAAGGTCGTTCAGCAAGGAAAGTATAAATATGAATAGAAAAAAAGTTTCTGATTTTAATCTGAGCACCTTAAAAAGAGTGTAGAGGCAAGGAAGCTATAATTTGATTTCAGTTTTGAAGTTAATACTCTTATATTATTGAGATTATATTGAGGTAGAGATTATAAGAGTAATTTAGATGGACAACGGGGCAATGGGATTCACAGCATTTCTTAGAACTATTCTAACTGATTAAAATTTTTTTTTTCTAATGGAGGATCATTAAATTTCATGTTTCCTTGGGCAGAGATGTCCCTTATCATAGAACTCCTGCAAATAGTACAAAGTTTGTAGCAACCTTTTCTTCCTTCCAGGACTTATTTTGTTTGTGTAGAAATAGAAGCTCTTACTCCACTGTCTCTTGACCAGTCCCTGAGTTCCGAGGAGACACTTTATCTGTGGTTTGGCCACAAGGAATCAAATCTTGGGTAGACAATGGAGTTAATAAATGTTTTGTCTTTTTATTTTTTTAATTGCTGAAGAGCAATATCCAGTGGGTTGCTAGCGGGTGAGGTGTGTATATTAAGCCAATGACAAGCATGCTAGTTGGGGACAACAGGTGTTCATCAGTGTGGGCACCTATTTTTGGAGGAGGACCTGTTCAGGCAGGTGGCTGTATCGTAATCCAGGCTGGATGCAGTTGCTGTGTTGGTCTGCACTGTGCTACGCACTAGGCAGTGCTAAAGGGAGGAGGTGTTAGAGGCTCCATCGCCACCCAACTGATCTGTCGTATTTTGCTTTCTTGTTAGAAATAACAGAGTATCTCTCCTGTCAAACAGTAGTGTGCTAAATCAGAAATTATTAAGGCAGTGTAATGCAACAAATTAATACTTGTGTAACCCTTATTTTTGATGGCAAGTACAGTAGGGCTCATCAGGAGTTACATTGCACTTAGATAAGTGTGGTGACATCTTATATAAAATAAATACAAAGAACTCATGCAATACATGAAATGGAGTGGCAGGCATAAATTTGTTATAATTCTAGATCACAGAGCCATTCAAAATACTTTCTCTGACTAAGGTATTATTAGGAATCAAGTGCAGGTAGTGGTATCAAACAAATAAACTAAATGCAAATATTACACATTTACAAAATTTATGTAGAGGATTTTACCATCTCAGAGAACTAAAAGCAATAAACACACACCAGTATACAGAAGTGTTTATAAATTTGCTTTTTGTTCTGTACAGTTAATGAACATCAGAGATTTTTTTCTGATAAGAGAAAAAAATGTTCCTAGCCAAATGCAGAACAGATACAGCTAAAAACCGAACAAAACAGTTCTCTTGCTCAGGTTGCCAGCCTGTTTTTCAATGTTCTCCTATGTCACAAAGGTCTTTTCCTTTTGTTCCCTCATGAGTGCTTCTCTGTACAAACATTTTCCTGTGTTATCCACCCAGTCTTTGCTATGAGTCCTCCATGATGAATATATATATATCTCTCTATGTATCTATCTATCTATCTATATATCCAGCCACAAGGAAAACTAATTTCTGAAGCCTGACTTTGCTCAGCTTTTACCATTGGGATAATTATTCTGTGAAAAAGATTCTGTTTGTCATGATACTGTATTCCATAAATGCACTGAATTAGTTTTTTTCAATTAGCCTGAAAGAGAATGGGAAGGACATTATGCATTACAGGCAGCTCTGGAATTAATAGCAGTAACTGGTACCTTTAAGGAAACCATTTATATGGAGAGAGCAGAAACATCTGCTGGTTACTAAAGTTGCCTCACACATCTCATGATAAAATCCAATTTTAAAATGTGAATATGTTCATCATACTTCAACTGTTTAGACTGAAATTGTCCATATTCATTGACTGCTTCAGGCTAAAGGCTTTCAGAAAATTTCAACAAAAATTGTTTAGCTAAAGAAATTTTCTTTCGACTGTCTGGGTTTGGACTCTTTCCAATGGCTAGAAATAAACCATCTTCTTCCATTCCTGCAACAAGAGTCCTGCAGTAATATGCTTTTTCTTGGAAGTGCTCAACAATATCCTTACTTGGTGAAAGTACATATAACACTGGTGACTGCAATAGAGAGGGGTGAATTTGCATCACTAGGATTTTGACCTACCATGTGGATCAACAGCTCTTTAGGAGGAGTTAAAGACTGGTAACTTCGGTTCTGTGGAACTGGGGGGAATAGAATGCTTGATTATTTTTGTTTTATTTCATTTTCAAAGTGAATTAATAGGCATTGATCTACAGATATGATTGTGTTCTGCTTGGCCACAAGGAAAACTGTTTGATTTCAGTCTGACATAGACTGATGTATAACTTTGATGTATTTGCTAGAGATGTTTCTAAGAGAAATACATATTAAAAAATAGTTAAATTTTTATTTTTGTATTAATTGATCTCTGCAACCTGATTAATGAAAATATGAGACCAGTAAATACGGCTTTTATCTTGCACCTCTAACAAAAACTTTAAAATCTTTCTGACATTACCCTGCTAGAAAAAATGAAAGCGAGAATCTTCCGTACTCTTAAAATGGGTCTTCTTTCATGTGCATCTTCTACAAACATTCACAGATTCTGTGATGGTGGTACCACTTAACCCTATTTTGAAACCTCATTAACCTCTTTCTTGATGCTTGTGAAATGAGATTTGTTAGATACTCCGCTCTTTAAATATGTCTCTTCTGTTGAGCTAAAATCAAAACAAAATAAAAGCAAAATACAAAGACCTGGGAAACCTCTCATCAACGATGTGCTATTTGTCTCTCAGTAGAGTAAGCACAGAAGCACAGTGAGCAGTATTGGGACCAGTGCTGTTTAACATCTTTGTTGGTGACATGGACAGCAGGATTCAGTTCAACGTCAACAAGTTTTCCAACGACACAGAGCTGCTTGGAGGGAAGGGATACCATCCAGAGGGACCTGGACAAGCTTGACAACTGGGCTTTTGTGAATCTCATGAATTCAACGAGGCCAAGTGCCAGGTCCTGCACATGGGTTGGGACAATCCGAAGCAGAAGTACAGGCTGGGAGGAGAATGAGTTGAAAGCAGCCGTGAGGAGAAGAACTTGGGTGTGTTGGTGGGTGAAAAGTTGGATATGAGCTGTCAATGTGTGCTTGCAGTCCAGAAAGCAAATCACACCCTCAACTGCATCAAAAGAAACGTGACAAGCAGGTCAAGGGAGGTGGTTCTCCCCCTCTACTCTGCTCTGGTGAGACTCCACCTGGAGTACTGTGTGGAGCTATGGGGTCCCTAACATAAGAAAGACATAGATCTGTTGGAGTGGGCCAAGAGGGGGGCCACAATGATAATCAGAGGGCTGGAACACCTCCCCTATGAGGACAGGCTGAGAGAGTTTGGGTTATTCAGCTTGGAGAAGAGAAGGCTTCAGGGATACCTTATAGCGGCCTTCGAGTATGTAAAGGGGGCCTACAGGAAAGCTGGAGAGGGACTTTTTACAATGGCATATAGTGATAGGACAAGGCGTAATGGTTTTAGA
>NW_010426383.1:469-6599 GCF_000710305.1 Buceros rhinoceros silvestris | reverse complement strand
TAGATTTACATTAGATACAAGGAAGAAATTCTTCACTATGAGGGTAGTAAGGCACTGGAACCTGTTGGCCAGAGAGGTTGTAGATGTCCCCTCCCTGTAAGCATTCAAGCCAGGTTGGATGAGGCTTTGACCAACATGGTCTAGTGGAAGGTGATCCTGTACAAAGCAGGGCAGGGTTGGAACTAGATGATCTTTAAGGTCCTTTCCAACTCAAACCATTCTATTATTTTAATATGGACATCCAGATTTGTTGCTAACTTGAGATTCACTGGTATATCCTCTATAGCAATTCTTTGTTTCTTTTGCTTCAGGTAAATGCAATGTCACAGACCTTCTGCTCAAACTTACTATTAAAACATAAACATAAAAAGAAGTTATGAAATATAACAAAGAACCACAGGATTTAACTCTAATATTCCAATCCACTGATAAGAATGGATAATTTTCTCACATTCTGAGCAGGTGGTTGCTCTCTGAATGCACCATACCCACTTGTTTTATTCCGCAGCCTGCTTGCATATCTCACTATATCTTTAGACTCCATGAACAGTAGACTTCCTTTTTTTCCTATAGGTCTCTGATGAAAATGTGGAATTTTTGTCTGAGTAAGTGGATTTCTGAAGTTCAATAGAATTCTAGCGTCCCTATAAAGAAAAGTATCTTCCTTTATGATACCACCTAAACTATATAAAATATTCCCAGAGATGTATAACTAACTGTGGCTTCACCTCATGTGTTTGTTCAGATGTTTTGTCCACCCAGTTCTATCAAGAAGAAAAGCCCTATTTCTAGAGTGAGCTGTCAACAGTTTCATTTTAAACTGGCTTTTCCTTTAAATCTATCAGTCTTTTCTACTCAAATATTTTGAAACATGAAGCTCCTCAATTTTATTTCCTGTTTGTATTTTTCCTAAGTGATCTAATCTAACCTACACTAAGTGATCAGGCAGGTCTCCCGATATCCTTGTGTGAGCAGGATTTATTTAAATGGCTCTGAAGAGAAATGAATGGTAGATGTGCAGCTGCTAGATTTATGGAGCTGCTAGATCAGGAATATTAGTTTTTCCTAGTGTTAAAATATTTGGAAGATATCCTTCTGAAACACGGCTGAAATCTGTAACTTGTATCTCTAGTAGAAGAGTTCATGATGAATGTACAGTCAAATACCCTTAATATTTTGTAGATGCCATGAACACCAATTACAGAACACTGACCGCAGTGAAGGGGTTAATAATTAATTAAGTATGATGATATGAATTAAGTATCAGCAGGGTCTAAAGTAATTGATGTCAGGTGAATGGGAAACTCCCCAGGATAATGTCAGTGCCAGAGGGAGTGGTGATTAGCAGGGATAAATGCTGGTGTGATCTGCGTCTGATGAAGGCAGAGTTGAAATGTTTGTGGGTCTGGGCCCAGCTGAGAATAATAAAGGCTTTTCTGTTTCCAACTGAGAATAAAGGAGATTTTGAATCAAAATATGTAAATACAGGTAGAAGCCTTTCCATCTTTGAAGAGTGCAACAAGATATATGCTTTTAATATATATCTGTATAAAGCTTTAGAAAGTAAGTCTTAAAGTTCATTGTGAACCAAGTAATCCCTATTTTTAAATAGTTTCAAAAAAGGAAGAAATCCCAAACAAGAAAAACAGAGAGAAATTCAGAGTTCCCTAGGGTATCAAATAAAGGTTTCATTTGGAGAAATTTGTAGAAGTCTGACTATGGTCTGTGGATAAAACATCCTAAATATGGATCACAAAGAAAGAAAATTGATTTTTGCTCTGTGTCTTTGCAATCATACTTTCAGCATGATTGTTGAATGGTTGGACAGCTCATTATCTGTACATTCTGTATATGTTGGCACGATACTAGTTCTGCATTATGTAGGAAGTTATCTTTAAATCCAAAATGACAGATGTGGTAAAACAATGGCGGATCTGTTCAAGTAGCTACATCAGCAGAGATTGTTTGAAAGGTACAGCTTAACTGCTATATATGGGAACGGATTCTTGTTGATTGTTATCAAGGCCTTGTGACGGTTGGTGAGGGAATGTGGAGCACAGGTTATTTTTTCCTCTCTCCTTCCAACAGCAGGCAGTGACATTGGAAGAAACAGACTGATGCAGTCTATTAACAAATGGCTCCATGGCTGGTGTGACTGCCACAGTTATGGGTTTTTCCACAATGGGATGGCCTACAAGCCACCAAGCTTGCTGATGTCAGATGGGATTCACCTCCCAAAAGGGGAAGAGGGTCTTTGCTCAGGAGCTTGCAGGGCTTATTGACAGGGCTTTAAACTAGACTTGAAGTGGGAGGGGGGTTAATATCAGGTTTCCCTGTGACAAGCTGTGGGATAACACATCATGGTTAGAAGGATAGGGTACTAGCAAGGGCCCTCAGCCTGTTGCTCTGAGACATGCTAGGGACACTGCTGATTGATTGCCATTATTGAAACTCCCATGATTGGAGTGTGGATATCAATGGCTAGAGGCTGTTCAGAAGGGAGTGGCAGGACAGGAGGGTCAAAGGTGTTGCACTCTACATCAAGAAATGAATAGAGTGTGAAGAACTGTCCCTGAAGAATAGCCACAAGTAGGTTGAAAGTTTATGGGTAAGAATTAGAGACCAGGTAACAAAGGGAACCTTGTGGTTGGTGTCTACTACGGGATGCCCAATAAGGGGAGCTTATTGATGAAATCTACATACTACAGCTACAGAAGGCATGGCACTCACATGCTCTCATCCTGCTGGGGGACTTCAACTACTCTGTCACCTGCTAGAAAAGTAGCATGGTGAGCTGTAGGAAGCTGTAGGAAGCTCCTGGAACATATTGAGGATAACTTTAAGCCACATCATAAACAGCTCTAGAAAAGGGGGTACAATACTAGACCAGTTGGTCACCAATGCAAGTGAGCTAATCAGTGATGTAAGTTTGGAGGCAGCCTGGGCTGCAGTACTCACACACTGGTTCACAGTCCTGAGAGATATGATTCAGGCAAGGAGTATAGTCAGGACCCTGAATTTTAGTAAGCAAACCTCCAGCTTTTCAAGGAGTTAGTCAGTAGGAGCCCCTGGGAAATGCCCCTCGGGTGAGGAGCAGAGCAGAGCTGGCAGATCTTCAAGGACACTTTCCATAGAGCACAAGAACTCTCAATCCCCAGGTGTAAGATATCAGGCAAGAAAGGCAAGAGATTGGTCACCAATGCAAGTGAGCTAATCAGTGATGTAAGTTTGGAGGCAGCCTGGGCTGCAGTACTCACACACTGGTTCACAGTCCTGAGAGATATGATTCAGGCAAGGAGTATAGTCAGGACCCTGAATTTTAGTAAGCAAACCTCCAGCTTTTCAAGGAGTTAGTCAGTAGGAGCCCCTGGGAAATGCCCCTCGGGTGAGGAGCAGAGCAGAGCTGGCAGATCTTCAAGGACACTTTCCATAGAGCACAAGAACTCTCAATCCCCAGGTGTAAGATATCAGGCAAGAAAGGCAAGAGATTGGCATGGCTGAATCGAGACCTGCTGGTCAAACTAAAGGGCAAGAAGGAACTGCATGGGCAGTGGCAGCAGGGACAGGCATCCTCGGAAGAGTGTTGGGACATTGCGCAGTTATATAGGGATATGGTCAGGATGACCAAGGCACATCTGGAGCTGAACTTGGCAAGGGATGCAAAGAATAAGACGTGGACAAGAAGGAACTGCACAGGCAGTGGAAGCAGGGACAGGCATCCTGGGAAGAGTATAGGGACACTGTCCAGTTGTGTAGGGATGGGGTCAGGAAAGCCGATCACAGCCAGAGTTGAACTTGGCAAGGGATGCTAAAATTACAGGAAGGGCTTCTACAGGTGTGTCAACAAGAAAAGGAAAAGTGCATCACCTCAACGAGCGAGGCTGACAAGCTGGTTACACTGGACTGTTGCTATCATTCTAGCAGAAATTAGAACTGTGAAAAATACGCTACTCTCTCTGGGAAACTTAGCAGCCGAAACCCAGCTGCAACATTATTGTGTGGGAAACTGTATCTCTAACTAGCTCCTGTTTGATTAACACTAACCAATCAGAAACTGCGAGTGAACCAACTCCTGTATCCAATCGTAGTGCCTTAAGAGATGCATACTGTCTGTGTGACAAGGAACACATCCAATCACTATGTAACCAGTTACGTGAGCAAGAATCTACTGTCTATAAATAGAGAAGCATTGTAAACAACAAACGGGTCTCACACACCACATTGACGTTCGGGTGATTCTTCCCGCTCCAGCTCGCAGGCTCACCGTAAGAATAAAGCATGTATCGCTACAGTGGACGAGGAGAAAGCTGAGGTAGTTGACCATTTTTTGCCTCAGTCTTCACTGGAAACATCTCTTCCCACATCTCCCTAGTAGATAGATCACAAGAAAGAGAAGCAAAGTCTTTCTCGTAGTAAGAGAAGATCAGGATTGTGACCACCTGAGAAGCCTGAACATGCATAAGCCTATGGGACCTGACAAGATGCATCCCAGAGTCCTGAGGGAATTGGCTGATGTACTTGCCAAGCCACTCTCCATGATATTTGAAAAGTCCTGGCAGTGAGTTGAAGTCCCTGGTGACTGGAAAAAGGGAAACATTGCACCCATTTTTAAGAAGGGTCGAAAGAAGTACACTGGGAACTATCGACCTGTCAGCCTCAACTTTGTGCCTGGGAAGGTCATGGAACAGATCCTCCTAGAAGCTATGTTAAGGCACATGGAGGACAGGGAGGTGATTCAAGACAGCCAACATGACTTTATCAAGGACAGGTCCTGTTTGACCCACCTAGTGGCCTTCTGTGATGGAGTGACTACATCAGTGGATGAGCTATGGATGTTGTCTATCTGGACTTCTGTAAGGCCTTTGACATGGTTCTCCATGATATTCTTCTCTCTAAATTGGAGAGATATGGACCGTTTGGTGGATAAGGAATTGGTTAGATGGTTGCATCCAGAAGGTAGTGGTAAACAGCTCGATGACCAGACGGAGATTAGTGACAAGTGGTGTCCCTCAGGGGTCCATATAAGACCAGTGCTGTTTAGTACCTTCATCAATGACATAGACAGTGGGATTGAGTGCACTCTCAGCAAGTCTGCAGATGACACCAAGATAAGTGGTGTGGCTGGCATGCCTGAAGGGCTGGATGCCATGCAGAGGGATCTGGACAAGCTGGATAAGTGGCCCTATGTGAACCTCATGAGGTTCAACAAGTCCAAGCGCAAGGTCTTGAACCTGAGTGGAAGTAATCCCTGGTATCAATACAGGCTGGGTGATGAAGGGATTGAGAGTAGCCCTGAGGAGAAAAACTTGGAGGTGTTGGTGGATGAAAAGTTGGACGTGAGCTGACAATGTGCATTCACAGCCCAGAAGGCCAGCTGTATCCAGGGCTGCATTTCAAGCAGCATGGCCAGCAGGTAGTTCTGCTCCTTTACTCTGTTCTGTTGAGAACTCCTGGAGTACTGTGTTCAGCTCTGGAGTCCTCAGCTCAAGAAAGGCACGAACCTGTTGGAGAGGGTCCAGAGGAGGGACACAAAAATGATCAGAAGAGTGGAACAAATGTCCTATGAAGACAGGCCAAGAGAATTGGGATTGTTCAGCCTGGGAAAGAGAAAGCTCCGGGGAAACCTTATTGCAGCCTTCCAGTACTCAGAGGGGTCTTCTAAGGAAGATGGGGACAGTCTTTTTAGCAAGGCCTGTTGTGACAGGAGAAGGAGGACTTTTTTAAATCTAAGAGAAGGGAGATTTAGACTAGGTATAAGGAAGGTGGTGAAATGTAATACTTATTTATCTTGTCAGATTATCATTTAATATTTTATATGTATTGAATTTACATATAATAATGAATTGAATTTACTTAATCTTATGCTAATGAGATAAATCTATAGTGTGCAAAATTTACGAATACATTTTCCAAAAGATCTAAAGTAGGGGAAAAGTTTGATTCACTTTCCAAAAGATTGTCTACATATCTCTCAAATACCAAACAAATTTTGTCTGATTATGAATTAACTTTTTCTGTTTACACACCTTTTATTTGACAAAGAATGTCATCATGGCTTGGCTTCGTGGACGAAGATTTGGGAAGGGCTTTACCCACGCTTACTGCAAGCGCACTGATGGCTGAAAAGGCC
>NW_010426383.1:0-255 GCF_000710305.1 Buceros rhinoceros silvestris | reverse complement strand
CTGTCTTTTCTCCTCGAGACTGATTCTACACGTGCTCTCAAAGGAGGCAGCAGCGTTATGTATGGTGTGTCTCCAAATCTCCCGATTGGAGGCCAGGGTGGACCACTAATGGTGGTCAATATGGCCTAGGCTGAGGTATTGTTTCAGGGAGTCCTTATATCTCCTCTTCGGAGCTCTTCTCTGGCGGCAGCCGGTGGCGAGTTCACCGTAGGGAGGCGGTGATGCACCATCCTGGAGACGTGCCCTGCCCAGCGC
>NW_010426382.1:65253-69915 GCF_000710305.1 Buceros rhinoceros silvestris | reverse complement strand
CCCCCACCCCGTTTCCATGTAGGGGGTTTTGCAATGAACAGAAGTACCTAACCATTGGCTTTTCATTTTGTCTTCAGTTAAGTGTATGAACTGTCCAGACCCCTAAACACGAGTCCTTACTGGGGGTAGGGTCAGCTCTCTTAAGAGAATTTAGACTGTTGAGGTGGATGTTGCCAGTGTCCTCAAGGCACACCAAGGATGATATAACCATAACCTTTTTTGTATATTTTCAGTGCCTGCTGGATTTGTGGAGGTTGGATTGCTGCTCTGTGGGGGTTGGCAATGTTTAAACATTTGACACTGTGGCAAAACTGACACAGATGCAAAACCATGTCCATAGCTGGATTAGAAAGGAGGAGAAAGTGTGTTTGGAACAGATGCCTCACCTACTGTACTTGTAAATGAAAATGTAGGGAAGCCTGAGAAACAGCTGGAAAAGAAAAGACCCTTGTTCTGCTGTATATTAATGAAAAGAAAAAAACAAATAAAGTCATGTTGAGGTTTGAGAGTGCAATATTGGCCAAATCACACCTGAAGATTTTCTTAAGTCATAGACCTCTTTGCCTCCATCATAAAAAACTATGTTTGGTCTTTAACCCTTACAATTCACTTTGTTTTTTCTATCTTAGGGACAGCTTTATTCTCCATGACAGGTGTTTTGTCTGGGGGCTTCTTCATTAAGTGAAAACCAGTTTCTTCATTAAGCGAAATGGATAAAAGTGAGAATAGTGTGGGTGTAATTTCAGATTACAGCTTTCAGCTCCACCTGTAATGTTGTACAAAGTACCAAATGGAAGTTAAATATATTAGAAGATGCAATTGAGGGACCTATTTTGGCAGGGTCACTTTTACGGGTAAACGCTGGAGAAAGAGCCTGTCCTGGATTTTGTCAGTTTCTCATCTGCAGTGATTTGGGGCCAGACCTCCCACTGGTGCTGTCCCCTCAAAGACTGCAGTGGAGCTGCAGTGATTTACTTCACAGGGGTCTGCCTACCCCCTTACTTTCAGCAGAGCCTCAGGCACCTCAGAAAGAAGCATATACGTTGTAATTTTTTATGGAATATCTCTCCTTGTGCTTTCTCCAACCACTCACTGTCTGTTGCATAAGCCTGTGGCACCTCAGGTGGCACCACAAGTCCTGCTTCTGGTAGCTCAAAGGCAGTGGTGTCCTAACCAAAATTTTTTCTAGCTCTGATTCATTTAAGCCTGAAAAGAGATAATAAAGACGTGATATTGCCTGAAGTATCAATTGATGGAATCTCAGCAGGCCTGAGGTATACCGTTTGAGGACAACTTAAATGCACCGTAATTGGGAAAGATTTATTATTGAGGATAACATCTGACTAAAATAAGCCCACTTCTCCCTGTATAGCATGCCCTGAAATTTAAATACATGTCAGAGGCAGTACTAAATATAGCCACTGGCATTATTGTTAGCATAAGCAGAGCTGGTATTTATAAACCCGATATCCTTTCTGCTATGGTGTGCTAACAGCCTTTGCCTAATGACTAATATTTTCACTTGAGGGAATTCTGGTATGATGAATTGCCTATTACTTGATGAGACATTTTGGATGCAATCTAAATTCAATGTCAGTGTTCCACTTCAGTAATATGCTATATTTTTTTTTTTAATTTACCTTTCTCAGTTCTACAGATTTACTTTAAATTATTACAAGACCAATAAAAATCCAGAAGCTGCTTACACACATGGCTAGTTCTGCTGGCTAAAGCTGTGTTACTGGACACATACTGCATGGTATATATAGGAGCACACAAAAGCAGTGCTATTGCCAAAAATTTTATATATAAAAAAAAAAATTTATTTTGCAAATAATTTAATTTACTCTGTAAAATGCTCCCTCCTCCTTATACCCAGATCATTCTACCTTATCTACCTTATATTTTTGTGTAGATGTACCATTCACTATTTATCTATTATTTTAACAAATATGTTTAAAAGTGTACAAGAACCATGTGGTATATATGGGTCCAGTGAATACATTATGAATTTCTGTTTAGTTTTGCTTTCCATCTCTACAAGTGTTGTGATTTTTTTTTCTTAAGTGTGTGAATTTTATATAAGATTTGTGGGGTCTTTCACAGTTTGCCAAAGGAGTTAAAATCAACTCGTAGTTCTCCTAGGGGAGTGACTGAGGAGGAGGATGGGGTGTGCATATACGCTGATGTTTTCTAAGATTGTAAATGGTGCATACTTTTTTTGATAATAATGCAGAGGGGAAGGCATGGGTTGGCTAAACAAATGGTGTGTTATGGTCAGTGAAAGAGTTGTCTATTCTCTGTGTAGTCTAAGCCAGAAGATAGAAGAGGCCATTTGCTAGTACAGGTTTCCTTCATGTTTGAGTATGTTACCAGTCATACAGACGCTGAAGCAGTGCTATGGCTTGGGATGTGAGGGTACTCAGGGATTGCCACATTAATCATTGCACTTGGTAGACCAGGAGGAGAAACTTCAGATAACAGCTGTGCTGCAAGAAAAAATATACCTTGTGTAATTTTGGAACTTTTAGATTCTATTTTATTCTAACGCAAACATGGATTGTGTTATACCTGTGGTTGCAAAAGTTTCCTGAAGAAAACAAGGACTGAGGCCCAGTGAAAGGAGGCTGCTTTCGGATTTCATTGCAAGCTGCAAACAGGAATAATGTCGTCCTGGGAGGCCAACAGCACTAATCAGCCTCGGAGCAGTGCTACCTTTGAAGGAAAGCCCTAGAGAGACTTGAGGGTTAAGCGTTTAACCTCCCGGGGGGAGGTTTTATTTGCATCGTGCAATACTATCATCTATTCACATGATTTGGGCAGAGTCCAGCTTATCCTGTCTAAGGCAGGAAAGCTGTGGGGAGAGAGCCACTTCGAGGTATTGCAGCAGCAGCAGCAAGAGAGTTTTGCTGTCCTGAGGGCCAAGACCAGCTGCAGGGGAAAGCCACACAGTGGAAGTGGGCCAGTGTAGGCAGAGAGCCAGGGAGGAGCCTTGCTGAGCCTGGCTGGGGGCAGCAGAAAGGGACAAGGAGCCCTTTCCTCCCTGCTCAGCATGGCCAGCTTGGATCCTCTTCCCAGCTGCAGAGCAAGGCTGGTGCCTGTTTATTGTCTCTAGCACTCTGCTTCCACAGATAATTTTGCATTGCATGTGTCTTGATCCTAAATGCTGTTCGAAACAAGCCTGCTGAAAGGTGGAGTTTTACCTTTGATGTGAGGGACTGCCAGTCCAGAGCCAGCTCTGGTTCACTCACTCAACAGAGCAATGAATTTTTAGCCCATTCTATGCTAACTGAACAAAACCCACACTTTCTAAGCCTTAGGCTACATTCCCCACTAGAAAATGAATGGTCTTCTCCTTTTAGGAGTAGAGTGCAGTCAATTTTTGATGTATCCTCAAGAGGAATACACTTCACTTTGGGACCACATGCCTTCCCTGGGCGTGTTGGATGGGTTCCTGGCTTGATGAAGAGTTATGACTTGAACCTCATTTTAATTCCAAGGACTTTGCTCATAGATAAGTATACTTACTTTGCTGCATAGTCTTTTTTGTCTCTTTTAAGTGCTTTTTCAAAGGCAGATCACCTACTTAATAACGCCCATGCTTTAATACAAACATGTATAGCAGGCACACTGCGGGCTGTGTGTTGGTATGAAACAAATGCAATATCTGAAGGTTTTATCATGTTCTGGAGAAGTATTATTGCACTGAGAAGGTCAATCCAACCTATTAGCTTATTGATAATTGCAAGGCAACAGTCTCACTTCGACCAAACCCGCAGCAAATTATGCATTTTTTTATGATGCCCTCCCTGCGCTGCTTCCCACGCTTCTTTTCTCCACTCACTGAGTTCACTGGTGCTGCTTACTGTGAGCAAAGGGATCGCAGCGGAGTCCTTCAGTTGGGCCGAGGAAAAAATGCAGGGGTACTTATCAGGGCCAAGGGACGAGCAACACTAGCATCACAGGCAGCAGCAGAGGGACAGTCAGTGGTGTCACAGAGATGGCTGCCTGGGGCATACCCAGGAGGACAGGAAGGAAAACATAGGCAGGGAAACGCTGAAAGCTAGAGCAGCCAGCAGCATGCTGCCCTGGAGAAGAGACATAGATCCTGCCATAGCCGCCCTCCCTTTTCCCTGCAAGTAGCTGGGGAGCGCAAACCAACCTGCAAGAAGCCAATGATTTCATCATCATCATCATGGCTTGGCTTCGCGAGCGAAGATCTGGGAAGGGCTTTTCCCACACTCACTGCAAGCGATGAGTGCACCCTCCGGGCCTGCGTGGTGGATTGTTTAGGTGAGGCGCAGTGTGCACGGAACTGGCTCCAACCTTTACACCTGAGGTTCATCTGCCAGGGCCTAGCGAGCTTGGACGGTGACAGCGAAGTCCTCGGGTCATAGGTTTGGTTAGAGTGTCCTTCTCTCAGATGGAGCCTTACAAGGCTAAACGAGCTCCATCTGCCCAGGTTTGGAGTCAGAGTTGTCCTTCTCCTAGGATGGTTGCCCGAAGGCTAGTGAGCCCATCCTGCCCGTGGACACACTTTGTCTGACCCTTCAGTTGAGACCTCTCTGGCACCGGAGGCACGCGCCACCACCAGCACAGCTCTCAACCTCACAAGGGCACACAAGCTCCTTCCCCGCAGCAAGGGGGTGCCCGTGAAAGCGT
>NW_010426382.1:54690-65107 GCF_000710305.1 Buceros rhinoceros silvestris | reverse complement strand
CGGGGCAGCCGGGGCCTGCCAAGAACGGGATTCCCAATGATTTCATAGGCTTGCAGCTACAGGGCAGCCTGCAGTGGCACTGTGACAGTGCTGGTGTTCTCTGGGCACTGTACCGCCAGGCATCGCAGTGGAGCCCTTGGCCACCCTCCTTTTCCCTGCACTCACTGCTCCAGCAAGATATACCAGATGATAGGAAAAGGTGGGGGCATTTAAGCCTGCACCCTTGCGTTTCAACCCCAGGGATGAGGAGGTGAAATGGGATCTTTTAGGAGTTGTCCAAGCAGCCGTTGCACCATTTTTTGCAGAATTGTGTTGTATTTGCCTGTTCATGTGCACATGAACAGCCTACAGTTGCAGGAGCCATGAGGCTGAGTCAGCACAAGGGCACACTGTCAGATGGTGGTTTAGCTGAGGTTATACCCCAAGACCTTTTTGGAAGTCTTGCTCTTGCCTTGTCTTTGCTCTGAGCTTTCTAGCCTCCTTGAAAAATAAATGGATGATAGTTTTATGTTCCCCTTCCGCTGTTTGAGTGACGCTGCAGTGCTGTGGCAGGGAATGGGTGCTGGGTTCAGAAGTGCTGGAAGTAGCTCCAGAGATTCTCTTCCTTTGTTTCTCCTTTATCACAACATTAGCTTTTGTCTGAAACCTGCTTGTTCTGAGGTTTTAGGTTGCTAAATATTGATGATGTCTACACAGATATTTACACAGATTTGAAGCCTCTGAGCTCCTGACTCACTGCTCTGGAAAGATTGTCACTGCTTTGAACCTTGCACACAATTTAAGAAATCAAACAAGAGCAAAAGAGTCATGGCAATGAGACACAAAGGTGGTTGGATCAAAGAGGATGTCTCATTTTCTTCTTTCCTGCCTGCGACCTTACATAAACACCTTGCTCTTAGATCCTGGCTGTGCAGATGTATAAATTATTCAAACTAACAAACAAATTGGATACTGTACATGCCAGAAGTGGGAAACAGGTAATGACGAGAGTCTTAGCTGTGAGATAAGTTTTGGGCAATGGAGAAAAACAAAGGGACTGAAAATACATGCTAAAGATAAAATAGTGTCTGCACAATGTATGGTTTGCATTGTCCTTGGATTTTGGGAGGTCATATTTTGCTGCCAAAGAGGACTCTCTGAGGTCACCTGTGAAATCATTTGAAAATATAGTTATTTTGAATGGAGAGTTATATTTGCTTAGGTATGTTTTAAAAAAGATAGGCAGAGAATTGTCCTGACTTCAGAGATGTCAAACTAAGCTAATATATAAAAGAAAAAAACATGTGAAATTAAGTCCATAAGGACCTGAAAGCTGTGACAGAGTTAATCTCTGTTCCTATGGAAGTTGATGTTAAATTTTGCAGCACAGGATTTAAACCAGTGTTTTGGCTACTCTGTCTTGAACACCAGGTGTTTATCAGAAACAGTAGGGCCAATGGCATAGCTATGCGAGACATGAGGGACACTGGCCTCAAGAAGAGGAAAACGTGCTCCTGGGAGCCTCCAAAGAGGTTGTGTATGGTGTTGGTGGCTGCAGCTCCACATGATGCCCTGCAGTCCCTGCGTGCACAAGAGCCAACAAGTGTCAGGGCAGGGGAGGAGGAAAAAAGGAAAAGCAATGGAAGGATGTGTCAAAACAATGACATTTTATGGCAAGTCTTTATCATCTTGTAAACATGCATTAAGAGTATGCGGGCCATTATCATAACTTGAACAAAACCCAGAATTGTGCTTAAGCTGCAAGCCCACCAAATAGCTTCTAGAGATACTGTCTCTCTGGCTGGGTTACAGCTTTTCACAGCTGTAGTCTTGTTGCTTTTGGAAAGGAGAGTGAGGGAATTTTGATGTTTATGACTCAGGAAATCATTGCAGGACCAGAGGTATACCTACTTGAGTAGAAAAAGAAGAAACAAAGTGGCACCTGGTAGCCTACGGGGACCATGAGGAGATGTAGCAGGAGGCAACTCTATAGGTGTGGACAGACATTCGTAGTACTAAAGGGAGTTCCAATAACAGATTTCACCAGAGGAAAACAAAGTTTCAGGCTTTTAGAAGATAAAAAATATTGTGGTTTAGTCCAAGAATTTTTACATTAAGGACCTACCTGTCAAGGCAGGATCATTTACAAAACTGAGTATTGGAGACAGATTTATAAAAACATCTTGCAAAAGAGGACTGAGAGTACTGTGTGGCAGGACTTGGGTGGAAGAAATGAGAGACAAGAGAGGGCAGCTAAAAACTGCGAAGAAGCAGCAGTTGGAGAAAATCTTCAAATGTGTGAGCACAGCTTAGGTAGAATAAGCTGGGCTCAATCATATTTATGTTGGTGATGTACCTCTGTAAAAATAAACTTCAGGAAAGCCTCTGGGAGAGCTCAGAAAGCATCAGCTGTTGTTCCATTTTGCTGAACCACATTCCTTATCAGTTTGTATTTATGCAAAAATTAGACTAGATCTGTCCTGATATTTAATTAATGGTATTTTTTTAATTAAAAAACAGATTTTTTTACTTAATTTTTTCAGAGGTACATGTTTAGACAACAATGCTCAGAAGGGGAATCTGCATGAATCTTTTTCAAGATGAGATGTAACATCTTTCAAATAGTTCACAGAAACTGCAACTAGTTTCCATCTTCTACTTGCTCTAATAGCTTTTCTGAGGCTGCTGTCCAAGAGGTATAATCTTCCTTGCATGGAGTTACCTTGCATGGAGTTAGTTTAGATGACTTCACTTCAGGAACAGCATGGAGATGCTAGGGAGACTTCAGCTGAGGTGTTTCTCAGTGATGCAGAACCTGGAATCAAGGCTTACCCTGCAAAGTTTAAAAGGGTTGATTAGTCCATGTTGTGTGTATGTACTTGCGCGTGGAGTAGAGTTGTTATAATCAATTTTACAGACTAAAGGATAGTTGTTGGATCTGGCCATCTTCAACTTGTGCATGAGGTATGATTTTCAATGTTTAGGTGTAGTAAAGCCATGTAACAGTTTGGTAGATGCAAAATAAAATGAAAGAACAGCTGGATTGGGGAAGGGTCCTGCTCACTGGCGCCTGAATAATTTAGCATGAGTTAAGGTAACTTTTTAATATATGCATCTTTAAAAAAAGTTACTTAACCCATCTTCTGTGAGAAATTCTAGAACCTGTTAACAAGTGGGAATATGTAGGTAAAAGAGGGAGCAGAAGGGGATGGCTTGGACTGGAGGCATGTAGGCATTCTTTCTGTCTGGGTAAAGTCCTCTCCCTTTGGGGACGACAAAAGCAAGGTGTTTTTGCATTGCCAGCTCTAATCCCCAATTAACCACATTCTGCATTAGCCCTGTGACACACAAGGGTTTAACCCGTTGCCTGCAGCAGTCAAGCAGTTAGCAAGGATTCCCCCATGCACTACGCCAGCCATCACCGCCTTCAGTGCACAGCTGGGTATGCGCTTTCTGGGCATGTACCTCGATCTCTTTCCTCTGAAGTGCTGAAGGTCCAAGCGATCATTAGATGTGAGGTTGTTCTCTCAGATCCAATTGACAAAGACCCTGGGAACTACAAGCAGATTGCAGTTCCTTGCCATGGCTACAAATATTTGATGACACCTTGGTGCTGCGTGCTCTTCAGTTATGGCAAGTATTCATTCAGCTGACTGAAGAAATATGTATGCCTGTCTCAAGTCCTAGTGCTCCTCCTGTGGAGGTCTCTGGGGGGCATATATATCTATAACATGCCTGGGGTCAATTTCGGTGGGCAAGTCCTTCTGACCTTAAACATTTGCTCAGCGAATTGGATTCAAGTAAAATTGTATGTAAAAGACCGTGGAGTAAATACTGAACTGCAAAGCAGCATCTGCTCTTCATTTTCCTTCTGTCTGTCATTCTGTCATTTTTTGGTTTTTAAACCGGATGTGACATGGACTAGATGTGACATGGTTTGCCTTGCTGGACTTTCTGACTTTTGAGTCAAGATGTATGTCTCAGGCTTCATCAGAGATGTTTTTAGGTCTAATATTAAACTGCAAGTTTGGAACAGTTTCTCCTTTCTTCAATTCTAGTTGACAACAAATGCGTTTGATGACAGTTTTTTTTCAGAACAATGTGTTCTGATTGCATGAAAAATAAAGCCAATCATTTGCCTCAACTAACTTTTTAAATCATCTTGGGTTTCTAATGTAGGGGCTTTTCAGCAGTTACGGATTACACGTTGTCTGCCTTAAACAGTGCTTCCTGAATGGTGCTTATTTTAAAATAATCCACACTCATTTTTGTTGCAGTTTTCTAAAGGTGAAGCCTTTTTTTCCTCAAAAGAGGGAGACTGCGAGGTTTTCTGGTTAAATTAAATAGATACTGCCTGATACTCATGCTAGTGAGAATACCGTTATTAATTAATATTGCTTCTTTTTTTGGAAGCATTCATTTGTTTGTTAAATGATCCAGTTTATTAAACTAAACTTTTTTTTTCCTCCACAAAGTGAGTGCTTTTCACTGTAAGTTTTTAAAGATTTTTAGGTTTAGGTTCCCGTATTTCAGAAGATGTTATGCAATTCATTAATTCTGCATACAGTGACCTTGAATTTTCTTTCCTGTGTCTCATCCATACTGCAACATTAGCTACTTTCACATCATTTGGTACAATGTAAGCAATAAGCATACACACTCATACAGACCCAAAGGGTCATACCAGCTGTCCTGGACCTTGCAGCAATTTATATTTTTAATAGCATATTCTTAGTCAGTGCTTAAATCGTAAACACACATAATGTCAAAATTATGAATTTGAACTACTTCCATTAAAAAAAAATCCGTTGTTCATTAGGGTACAACAACCTCCATGAAATACAAAGCACAATAATTAATAGTTGGCTCAGATTTTTTGTGTGTGACTGAAGGTGTCTTGTTCATAGTTCATTTGGTGTATTTAATGATTTTTTTTTCTCATTTGTATGAGTTCTCCATGCAGCTAGAGGGGAGAGACAATTACTGTTTCTGCAGATAGGAAGAGGACACCCACCTGAGCTGGCAGAGGTGCTGAGGACAGAAGGAATACCTGAGGGCACATACAGTCCCACTGGCTTGGCTTCCCATGGAAGCGTAGCTCAGGCAATCATGTGTGTCTGCAGTTCTCCAAGCTCCTTTGAACTGTAAATTTGACAGGGGGTTGAGAACTACTAAATCCCTACAGGTTTCCTGAAAGTAAACGTCTGTGTAGAGGGAGATCTACCCTGTAAGTGTTTGGTCAGAGAGAAAGGCAGGAGTATGAGCTCATGTAATGTTAGTCACCAGAGGATCTGCTTGGGATAAGGCTCTTAATAAATATCACAGCTGTGAGAAAACTTTCCAATTTAGTCCATCATTTTGTAGAACTAGAGATCCAGAAAAAAAACAGTCATGCCTCTCCTTTGCTCAAAATAGCACGTGTTGTAACTGTAATCACAGTTGTGATAGCTGTAGTTTCATCTTACATATACAGTCTTTATTCTGGTAAGCTAGAAGCTTTGCTTTTTATTTATTATCTTTTCAGAGAGGATTGTGAAGCATTGGAACAGGTTGCCCAGGGAGGTGGTGGAGTCTCCCCTTCCCTGGAGGTGTTTAAAAGCCGTGTGGATTTGGTGCCGAGGGACATGGTTTAGGGACCCTGGCAGTGCAGGGGAAGTGGTTGGACTTGATGATCTTAAAGGTCTCTTCCAACCATATGATTCTGTGATCTGTGATTATTAATACTTATTTTTATATTTCTCCATTTGGGAGAAGAAAATATATATTCATTTCAGTGAGACTACTGTAAAATGGGAAATTGCTTACTTCCTCTTTCAAAAACCAGATCCCCTCGATCAATCACATTATTGCAAGTGCATGCTTTTTGTTTATTTTTCAATCCCTTAACATTCAACCAATTCAGTTTAATCTCTTAACATCTGATCATGCAATGTAACTTCCTCATGGGTAGAAAGTAAATTGTGTTCTACCAAAATACTGAAATAAGTGGCTGGTCATTTCATTCTACCCTTTTTTTCCTTAAAAAAAAAAAAATTGGTGCTGTTGATCAACAGCTGTATATCTCGCAGTTAAGATACCAGTCAAACTGGTCTGTCACAAGTGGCCTGATCCATACATTGCACCTACTTTCAGAGCCTTCAATTCTGAGACTTTCCTAGCTTTAGTTTGGCTGTTCGATAGTTAAAAGAACAGACTTGTTAAAGGAAACTGCATGCTATGATTTCACCTGATGACTTCATGCTTCAAAAGAATTAATCCATGAAATATCTTAGTTTTAGGGAAGATTGTGTCTTCAGGCTAAAGCTCAACTTGAGCGAATTGCCTATGATAACATCAGGGACTTAGAATTCTGTCTTGTTAAAACTTCTGCTTCTTACATGGAACAAGCAGACTTTGTTTGGTCAGGCGGAATAACCGATGAAAGATTTTTATTTTTACAGATATTAAGTTCCTGTAAATTTCTTACATCAAGTTACGTTACGCCAATATCCTCTAAGATATGGCATTTTCTCTAAATCTATAGTACACATGCATTAATAAAAATCAGTACGTCTACAATGCTAAAATTGTCAAAAATCACCCAGAATAAATGGGTTCTTCATGTATTGCTACAGCACAATTATCCCAATTCTTCTCATCCTGAAATTGTGTATTACTACAGTTGCACACAAACGAGCCTGCAGTATTGACCTGACTCACTGTGACAGACCCTATGTTCTCATGGAAGTGTAGGAATTTGAATGCCAGTTCTCAGGTTACAGTCCAGCAGAGGACTTAAGGCAACATTCCAGTACCCAAGAAGTCCCATTTATATCAGTAACTTATTCAGGTGTTTCTATCTAAGAATCTGCTAAAGAGCTACACGTATCCTCTGGTGGAGAAGGGCCTTCTGATGGTAAATGGCACTTAGTGTTAGCCAACTCAGCTTCAAATAGCCCTATCAGCAACACATATTTATTCCCTTTTACCTGCACTCGACTGCCTTTTAGGTTTTTTGTTGCTTAGCAAAACAACGAAATAAAATATTATAATACTTAATACATTGCTGGATCATACAGTGTTTTATAGTTGCACAGAGAGCTAAGTTTTGTCATCTCCGCATTAATAGCATCATTATCATTGTTTTTATTATTATGGGCCATTGTATTATTTTGCAAATGAGAAATTAAAGGTCCAAGCAGATTAGGTTTGGGATTCGTCCACCATAATTAGATATCTCAAAGTTAGACTTACTCTGCAGTACTCACCATAGACTTCTTTTCTAATCAGCAGAGAGAAACAGGCACCTCTTGAAAGCAGTTCAGGTCTTCCTAGAAGAGAGGCTCTGCAGATGTCTCTTCTCTGCTGATTATAAAGAGATTTTGGAGTCACTGGTTCAAATTCAGATAGCCAATTTTTTAGGGCAAATAAATCTCATTTTTTCTGAGTTAGTTGTGATCACAAGTATCAGTGACAAATGTGAAAACTGAATACAAGTTTGGCTTTTTTTTCATCTTTTAAGATGTATGCTTTGGTCCCTCCACAGGTCACAGGGTTTCAGGTTATTTAATTTCAGGACCCTGCACATGAATGTCCAATACCATAAAAGACTACAAACTGTTACGAGGTTTCAGAGACCAGTACTTTAAGCGTAGCCAAGTTTAGAGGTAATTGTAAGCCAGTGAAGATAAATGCTATTGGAGAATCTTGCAATGTTTGCACATGGACTCTGACTGCAGTTGCATATATGAATATCAAATATCTGTAAATTTCTAATCCCTACTAGAAACTTACTTGTGCAAACTATTATTATGAGAAGATGTTTGCTGCTCTGGTACTTTGCTTTGCCCTTTTTTGTGTCTTTCATCTTTGTTAAACTTCATTTTTCTGACGAGTAAAACCAGAAAACAACCTTTTAGTGATTCCCTCGTCTCTAGTGAAGGAGACATTCATGTACCCAGTGGAGTTGCCAAAATGGGCTTTCCCACATGGCAAAGTGGTGTTGAAGAAGCTGACTTCGAGGTTATTAATTTCTCCTACTGGACTGTGAGACAACTGTTGTCCCCAAAAGTCCAAGTCCCTTTACATCATGACATAGATTTGCAATGTTTAAAACAGTTGATCCTAATAGTTGGCATCATGTTTAGGGCTAGTCACGCCTTAGTATGGAGTCCCATCATGTCATTACTATAGAGGTAACATCACGATTGTGTGTACTGACTCTTGGCTCCTGTCAGGGCAGATTTTTTGTATCATCGCTTTTTCCTTATTCCAGTAGGGACAGAAGAGAGGGAAATCAGTGGATATTGCGTCTTTTGTCTCCTTTTCTTCTTCTCTCTCCTGCTTCAAGGATGATAGGGAAATGTCCCTTTTAGATATAATATGATGCTAAGAGTGAAGGTCTCTAAGCATTTTGCTCAGATCCTCCTGAGATGTGAGAGAAGTGGAAGAAAATGTTGCTGGGCCACTGACCTGTACAGGGGCAAGGGCAGAAATGAAGCAGTTACAGACGTATGAGGCAAGAAAAGGTCCGGTGTCCTCATCACAACCTCACTCCAGTCATTGCTACACTTCCCAGCAACTATATTATAGGTCACATCTATACTTTATTGTGTCACTACGTCTGTTGTTGTTCTAATCAAAGGTTTTGATGATTGTGCAGCAGCAAAATAAAACATGTAGCGTCTTGACAGTATTGCTTTCCAAAAATAAAAGCCAGTCACTGACCCATGGCAACATACTTTTTCCTTCAGTGCAATCTGCTGCACAGGGCTGTGGTCTCAGTTCTCTGCACAAGAGCATTTTATTCTGGAAGACAGAGAAGGAGCCCTGCACAAATCAGCAAAGCTGGGTCAGCGTCATGGTTTAACCCCAGCTGACAACTAAACGTCTCATTCACTTCCCTCTGCTGGAATGACAGAGAGAATTGTAAAAGTGAGAAAACTCATGGGCTGAAATACAGACACTTTAACAGATAAAGCAGAAGCTGAGCACACAGGCAAAGCAAAGCAAGAATTCATTCACCACTTCCCATCGGCAGGCAGGTGCTCAGCCTTCTGCAGGACAGCAGGGCTCCATCATGACTGACACTGACTTGGGAAGACAAACGCCATCACTCCGAACGTCCTCCCTCCCTCCTTCTTCTCCAGCTTTATATACTGATCGTGACATCATATGGTATGGAGTATCCCTTTGGTCAGTTGGGGTCAGCAGTCCCAGCTGTGTCCCCGCCCAGCTTCCTGTGCACCCCCAGCCCACCCGCCGGTGTGGTGGTGTGAGGAGCAGAAAGGGCCTTGGCTCTGTGTAAGCACTGCTGAGCAGTAAGGAAAACAGCCCTGTGTTATCAACACTGTTTCCAGCACAAATCCAAAACAGCCCTGTAGCAGCTACTGTGAAGAAAACTAACTGTGTTCCAGCCAAAACCCACACAGTCAGACTGATAATTTCCTGGGGCAGTGGATCAGAGATTGAACAAATGAATGTGTTTTCTTTTTTTTTCCACAGGAAAGATTTTCATTTAACCCTATTGTTCATATCAGGCAGCTGATATCTGTTCATTAAATTACTCCTGTTTTCTTCACAAAATTATGAATTTGCAGTGTATCTTGTAACTAACGGAACTGTTTTCAGCACACTTGCAGGACTCTCCTGCTTCATCGGATGCTGAACTGAACTGCAGTGAAAATGGTTTACCCTCTAGCATTAAATATCTAGTGATATTTATTATTTTCTTATCCCATTATCTAGGCAAGCAGACTAGCTGTTCTGAATTTTCATCTAAATATTTTCCCAATATTATCAATAATTAATTTAACAAAATTACTGATACATAAACATAAGAAAGTAAAACCAGGATTTGACTACCCATAAGGAAACTAAATAATCCTTTGTTTGTTCCTAGGCCAAGCTCCACCTCAGGTAAACTAAGATCTCAAGCCTTTTCTTGGGTTTGATTTGGTTTATCGGAGGATGCAACCATGAGTTTTACTTTTACGCTATGTTGTCAAGATAGTGCCTGACCTCTAGTGGCAATAGAAGTAAATTGCTAATGGATCCCGTCGGGTTCCAAGTGATTTGCAAACATACAGTATCGTTGAAAAATGAAAATCAATTAATGTAAAGGAAAATGTATTTAAAAGGCATATGAGGCTGAGCTTGAATTCAGTTGCCTTTACAAACAATTTTTCTTGGAGGCAGTGGCTTGCAATAAAGCTTTCAGAGCCAATTGCTGATGAACATTTATGTGTGTAAGTCAATAAGGAATTCGGATCCTGCAAGAAATATGTTTCTCTGCAACGGGCTCTGTGTATCCAGGTGATTTGTGTGTTTCTGCTCAGGCTGGTTGATTCCCAGGCCATTTCCAATGCAAAGGTTTGTTTTTCTTCTCTGTGACTGAAATCTGCACAGAACAGAGCTCAGCAAGGAAAGCAAATGACTCATTCCTTACATTCAGCACCCC
>NW_010426382.1:54179-54557 GCF_000710305.1 Buceros rhinoceros silvestris | reverse complement strand
CCCCCCCCGGCCATGACACACATATGCCTTCACACCAAGAAAGCTGAAGAAGAGAAAGAAAAAAGACAGCTGGGAGAGACCACCCACCTTCTTTTTATCAAAAGGAATTCCTGGTCAGTAAGGCTTATACTGGACTTGCTCCAACTGACTTGGGAGCCAAGCATCATTTTTTAGAGAAGAAACAGCCCGTGGGGATCAAAATGTAAATAGGAGCTGACTGTATAAATCAGATACGTCGGCATCATGTGTATCCTGACTGTACACTTTGGTGGAGATCTGAAAGGTGGGAGGCAGGGATGTGGGGAGGCAGCAGGTCTGGGGAAGAGCAAGCTCTGTGGCTGGGCATCAGTGAGCAGGCTGGCAGGGCAAGAAGCCCGG
>NW_010426382.1:46834-54084 GCF_000710305.1 Buceros rhinoceros silvestris | reverse complement strand
AGTGAGCAGGCTGGCAGGCAAAGCAGCATGCAGCTGAGAGCTAGGGCAGGGTGTGGTGGCACCAGCAGCAGAACTGCCTGGGTGGGCTCGTGCAGTTGCTGCCAGCCTGTCTCCACTTCCAGTGATCTTCTATTGAACCTGGTTGAGTGTGTTTGCCTCGTTGGAGGCATGATGATTGCACACTGAAATGGCGAGATCCTCAGAAATATATGCAGGAAAATATATAGAGAAAAAGATAAAGCAGAGGCTAAAGTGTGGCATTGTTGTGGTGGCTGCTAAATGTTTACATGGGTACAAACAGACACTGGAGAAGACCATACAGGAGAAGGCTATCTCGGGCTGCTTTGCACATTGAGAGCACCTTGGGCTCAGAAGCCCCCAAGCCATAATGATTTTGAGGCTTTTCCAGACATGGGAGGAAGGGAGGTTTCACTCTATTTTGCTCTGTTTCTGTGTTTTTCCTCAGTCTCTGCTGCTGATCACCAGTGAAACCAGAAAACTGGGTTAGCTGGATGTGTTATCCGACAATAGAGCTGATGTTTTGTTCTTAAGTGACCTCCCCAAAGCCAGCACTTGATGTTCTAAAAAGATTCAATTATCTGTTATTGCC
Organism: Buceros rhinoceros silvestris; assembly: GCF_000710305.1. Classification (NCBI taxonomy): domain Eukaryota; kingdom Metazoa; phylum Chordata; class Aves; order Bucerotiformes; family Bucerotidae; genus Buceros; species Buceros rhinoceros. Next base: position 53,474 of record NW_010426382.1, on the reverse strand, counting down.
CTGCACCCGTATTGCAGAGGTAAAAAGGAGCACAACCAGGTTCGGCCTCATTTTGCTAAGGGCTTTACAAACCCAAGAGCTCTCACAGTTCGGCTTTGTTTCTTACCGAGGGGCTTGCTACCTTTGAGTGCTCCCATTTAAAACTATAACATAGATGCATCTACACCCGGTTTTCAAAGAATTGCTGTTGTCATAGCTGTTGCCAGATACCAGGCATCTTTGTAATTGTGACTATTTTCTATCTCTGTTTCATACTGGGAGTCTGAATTGTTTCAAGGCATCCTGAATTGTTTCTAAGCCCTGCTAGGGGAGACCTGTTATGAATACTTAAAAGATGTTATACAGACTGTTGTATTTTCAAAATTGCTTGATGTGCAACTAATTAAATGTTTACAGAAAGGGAAGCAATAAATAAAGAGAACTTTTATCCTGAAGGCTAGTAGCAGTTGTCAGATGCTAAGTTAGTGTTAAATGTAGTCTGGTAATACTTGTTCCTACAATTAATAGATGACATACTGATCTTATCTGATCTGGATAGCGGGAAGGATAGTATTCGTGAACCAGCAAGTCTCTGCCATTGTGATTGCTTGGCTAAGCCATGGCCATGGTACATTCCAGCTTGTGCCTCTAACCCTTGCCAATTGACAATGGTCCTCATGGGGTTACCTACCCCTTGGGGCAGCCCAGTAATGCTTTGTTCTGTAGCCACCATCCAGGCTGCAAAGAGCTAGAATATTAGCTTGCTGTGCTGTAAATCCAGTGGTGGTTTCCCCAGTGCCAGGGGACTCAAATGCTCTCCATCCACTTGGCACTTCGGAAGGCCCAGTAAGGAGAACTTGTCAGCAGATCTTCCCCGTCTATTAATGGACTGCTTTCTGCTTCTGGGTAGCAAACGGAAAACAAGACTTCGTACAAGTTCTTTGTATGCAAGTGTGTGTTTATTAATGTGTAATCTGAGATGCTGGGTGGTCCTGGTTTTGTGGAGTAAACCCGTAGGGAATCCAGGCCTCGAGGCTCAAGTGATCTGAGTAAGAGACTCATGTCTTTTACCTTCTGAAAACAGTCAGGCTTCCAGAAATAGTTGTTCCACCACACAAAGAGTCTAACAACAACTTCAACAAATACAATGAAGGTTGATTTGGGGTCATAATCACATTGAAGGCAACCATGAGGCTTTAAATTAATAAGGCATGTATTAAGCATAGCCTGAAAGTGCTCCCACTTCAGTAATCCACTCAGCCTTAGCTTTTGAAGGATTCAAGTAGTGTTTAAGTTAACAATATATTTCTTAAATATACTTCTTCTTCTAGTAGCAAATGTATGACAGCTGAATTTGTTGTCAAACCTTCTAATTTAGGGCTCTACTCCTGCTTAAACTGGGATGTCCATGTAGCATTAGAGAGGCTTCCCAGAGCTCACCAGTTGGAAAGCCAGACCCAGGGTTCCATTCCAGTATCACTGCAGGCATTTTGACAGAGACAGCAAAGGGCTTTTCCCCCTTCTCTTGGGTCCCAAAAGCCGCCCTTGTTGTTCCAGGAGATGCTCTATTTTTAAATGTTATAATGCATTAACTGTTTGAATTTTCTCTCTCAATTCTTTTTCATGATTTCCCAAGGAAACAAAATTTGTGTAATCCAGTAGGATTAGTCCTGTATTAATAAACTGCAGTTTCTCCATCTCTCTTGTATTTTGAACTGCTCTGAGGGCAGGAGCCACTCCAGATCCTACAGGTTTCATAAAAATTAGAAGCTTGCCTAAAGCCAAAGATCAAAATTAGTGGTTTCCACTAATAAAAATTCTATCTTGTGAGCTCAGAGATTCAGGACATCTTTGGCCTGCTGATACAAAACCTGCCACACCACCAGAGACTGGGCAGTAGTTAGAGGCTGCCAAAGAGCAATCAAGGTCCTCTGGGTTATTTATGAAGCATTTGCAGGAGAGGAACATGGAGACTGCAAACACAAGGAGAACCTAAGGGTATGTATCTGATGGGGAGCTGGGAGCGTTGTGGTGGGAATAACTAGTACCTGGGTGTGCTGTCACCATCAATGCAGTGGAGATGTATAAAGCACACACCTCACAAGTGCAAAGGAAAGCAGATTTCATTAGTCCTTCTATTCATGAAAAGAAAAAATAAGTAGATGGGCAGAGGATGGCAGTGATACCAACACTGTTAAATGGAAATGATATTCCAGACCATGCAAAGAACAAAAACATTTTGATTTGTTGCAGTTCCCTGCATTCTGCTAACAAGAACCAGGTGCAATACTCATGAAAAACACCCACAATTTATCCAGTTTAGAGGTTCTTCAGCAGATCCTGTTTTGTTTCCAAACTCACAGGAACCCTTTGTTAAAAGTTTTCTCTTTTTTTTTCTCCTCAGTTCCAGAGCATACAAAGAGGATAAAAACCATGTCTGGGTAACAGTTAAAATTTCATTATGGGTTTGAACAAATTTGCAAACCTTCCAGAGAAACCAGCATTATCTAGTGTGTTGACTAATTTGAAAAACTCAGTATGTTTTTCAAGCTTTCCATTGTCTTTTCATTGTATAAACAAGAAAACAAGGCCCAAAACAAACTCCAAGGGAAGTCCATGAAACTGTCACGTAAATCCAGAAGAAAAATTTGTTACCACTTATAGAAGTTGATTTGTTTTGTTTTTTCCCAGCTACTGACAAGCCACTGACTATTTTTGAGCTTGGGATTCTGGTGGATCTTAAGTTCTAATCATGGCTATACTTCTTAGGAGACATATGGTCTAAAATACAAAATATTGTCTCCATGTGTGTCCTGCACGGCTAGTATTGTTTCTTGCTCTCAGTTAAAAGTCTCTGTAATTCCCAGTCATTAAAAAAAAAAAAAATCTGAAGTTATGTTGTTGGCCACCAGGTATTGAGTCTTTTAAATGCTTGTTCACAGCATTAAATTAAACACAGAATATGTCAGGGTGGTATGGTGATCCATGCATTGCATTCTACCAGCTTATTAGTGTCCATCTTGAGTTTGGCAAGTGGTTGATGAATTCAGGTCATGCTGAAGAAGCTGGCAGTGCCCAACAAGGGCATTGGTTTAGAGTGTGCTGCCCACATCTTTTGTTAGAATGAGCCATTTGAAGGGTATTGGATCATTAAATTATATTTGTCAGAACACCAATGAGGAACAGTGACAGCTGAATCATAGATTCGTAGAAATGTTTTGTTTGGAAGAGACCTTTAAGATCAAGTCCAAGCGTTAACCCTGCATTGCCAAGTCACCACTAAACAATGTCCCTCGACACCACATCTATACATCTCGTAAATAACTTCCATGGGCAGCCTGCTCCAGTGCTTTACAACACTTTCAGTGAAGGAATGTTTCCTAATATCTAACCTGGCACAACTTGAAGCCATTTCCTCTTGTCTTATTGCTTGTTACTTGGGAGAAGACACTGAACCCCACCTCGCTACAACCTACTTGCAGGTAGTTGTAGAGAGTCATGAGGTCACCCCTCATACTCCTTTTCTCCAGGCTAAACAAACCCGTGTTCCTCAGCCGCTCCTCATAGGACTTGTTCTCTAAACCCTTCACCAGCTTCGTTGCCCTTCTTTGGACACAATCCAGAACCTCAGTGTCCTTCTTATAGTGAGGAGCCCCAAAATGAACACAGTATTCAAGGTGTGGCCTCACCAGCACTGAGCTCAGAGAACAATCATTTATCTACTCCTGCTGGCCACACTGTTTCTGACACAAGCCAGGATGCCATTGGCCTTCTTGGCCACCTGGGCACACTGCTGGTTCGTATTCAGCTGGCTGTCAACCAACACCCCCAGGTCCTTTTCTGCTGTGCAGCTTTCCAGCCACTCTTCCCCTGTAGCCTGTAGCGTTGCAGGAGATTGTTGTCACCCAAGTGACAAGAACCTGGTGCTTGGTCTCGTTGAACATCATCCAATCTTGGAGACTTGCCGGTGTTGTTCCCACCAGTTTCCTTATAAATCTCCTGGTATCTCCTGCCTCTCCACAGAGGTGGCCCTTCTTTCACAGGAGGATCACTTCTCCCTCTCCCAGGTCAACAACAGTCATCTTCTTTGCTACCCAACCACACCTAATTATCATGCATGAAGTGCACAATAAACTCCGAGCAGATAAAGCATATGCTGTCCATTACAGGGAGTATCAGATGTATTCCCAAAGGGTGGGCCTTCTTTTCCTCTCTCTCCCACTATTATTTCATTGTTCATTAACTCCAGAAGACTATAAGGCTATGTGTAGGGCAGGATGCCAGACACACCAGCTTCTTGCTGCATGTTGTGAGATACAAGAGTTCAGGCACAGTCCAGTCCGAAACCAGCACTGCCAACCAAATCTGTCCTTTGGCAGCAGCCTGGACACCTGGGGTAGCGAGTAACAGTTAGCCCTCCTCGTATTTGCACTGTGGGACTGAAACCATGATCCTTTTAGTCTGCAAAATTTCCAAGAGGATATAAACTCAAATTACTTTTTGTTTTTAAAGAAGAGAGAAGAGAGTGAACTCTTCAATTAGGAACACTAGCAGATCCACTAGCCCAAACTGAGCTCAGCTCTGGTGGAGGAGGGTCAGTCTTAATTACTTTCAGACCCAACTTTTTGCAAGGAACTGCTCTGGTGGCCTAACATGTGAATGTTTGTGCTTACCTTATCAGAGGTAATTTGTATGTCAAGCATCTACTTTCTGTAATGTGAAAATGTAATTCGTAGTGTAAATGCCCCCACCCACTGGGGACTTCACTTTTAGAGAAACAGCGAGTGGTTTGGAAAATATGGGTCAGGAAACAGGGATTTTATAGCTTGAGTTCTAGATGGATTACTCAAAAGAAGTGTAGCTTTCACTGTTACTCTGACAGGTGTCTCAGGTCTCAAATTCCACCTGAAAACCTACTTTGGCAACTCCCATGTTATCTCTCTTAATATCTTTCTGCTAAAATAATACTGGAATAACCTCCAGATTGCTTATTATAGGAGTAAGCATATGGAGCAGTACTACTACCAGACCCAGTACTCCACTTGTGTGTCATATATTCCTTCTTAAACCCCTTATATAAATAATCTTAATTTTCAGATTTTCCCATGGTTTTAAAATAGTGACTGTATCGTTTTTATGTCTCTGTGTGTTTGTGTGTGTGTCTCTATATATGTCCTATTGCCTTAGTTTTTCATCACTTTTATTGTGAGCATAACTTGCTGGGTGTTTTCGTCTGAAAATTCATAATAGACTCCTAGCAGCATTTAATAAATATTTTAAAGTGCAATTTATTCCCTTCATATTTACACCCATGAATTACTCATTACTTGGCCCATCTTTCCTCTTCTAGGCAAACAGCAGTGGTTGCCACACTGTTTTAAAATGAAAGTTGTCAAGATAAAGGTGGTTTCATTATTGAGTGACTACTGTGATACTGCGCAGCAGGCACTAGCAGCTTGGTTGGAGGTGGCTTTTAACAAAGATTTCTCACATTTGCCAGAACTGCATGGACGCAAATGAAAGCAGATAAACCTCACCTCATCTGCAGATAAACTTTTTTCATAACAGTATCTGTTATTTACCTAATAACTTTAATCCCAAGCAATTTACAATTAATTCATCTTCATAGCTCTCTTGATAAAACAAGAGCATTGACAAAATGATGCTGGAGAAGCTTGGCTGATTGCCCAGAATTTCCCTCTGACACGAAGTAATGTCTTACTAATCATCACATACTTAATTCCATTTTTCAGTGTGAAGAAAAATCTTGATAGCAAATAACCTGTAGTCTGAATCTCTGCAGTGGGTGCCTAGTAACAGTGAACACAGGACACTGACTGCGGGATCATACTGCAGACTCTCTGGTCCCATTGTGGGGAAAAAAACTGAATAGAGGGCACCAGCTGAAACTTACAGCATCTTCAGTTATGTCAAATCCGTGATCTACTTTCACTTAGATCACAAAGAAAAGATGATGAAGGTGACAAAAGATGAGGAGAGGAGATGCGAGTTCACCTTATCTTTGACCAATAGTTGTAGTTCACTCTTCCAGTGAGCCCTTGTGAGCCTGCACCCTTCCCTTACTTCCAGGCAGGATTGGGGTTATGAACTCTAGGGCTGGGACAGGCTGGACCATTCTTCCTTGAAGGCCATTTGGAGAATTTGGGTAGTGAACAGCTGCTCTTTCTCTCTCCCGTTTCTCTACCAGCATGTAAAACAGTTGCACTTACTTGTGAGACTCCACTGGACACTGAAAGTACAACAGGTAAAACAAAAGGTGCCTGTATTATGCCCAGGTCCTGGTGAAATCAGGTCTTGGGTTTGATGCAGGAAGGAGTCATACCATTTCTGCAAAGAACCTCAGCAGTGCCTTCCACTCCCTCCTGCATCCATGGGACTTAGGCAGTTTGGAGGGAAACACAGACAGGCTTGGTGCATATTCATGTCTCCCTGATCTTAAGGAGTTTATAAAGAAAATGCTCTGAGTTTTAACCAATATTGACCTTTCTGCAGTAGGAAACCTGCTCTGTCTCCTCTAAGAGCCTCCTTCTTTGTTGTCAGTATCATTGCTCCAAAGCTGTGCCACTATCCATATGTTTAAATGTCAAGGACTAGGACTCCAATGGCCTGAGATCTTTGTTTATGTTTAACTGAGGGAAAG
>NW_010426382.1:15791-46733 GCF_000710305.1 Buceros rhinoceros silvestris | reverse complement strand
GGGAAAGAGGAACTTTTTAAGCATTCCTCAGAGCAAATGGCCCTTTAACCGGCCTATTATCACAGTAGTATAATGTGATATCAGTGTTCATGCACTTTCAAAAAACCCAGGATGCTTTTTTAAAAGAAAGATCTTGGAGATGCTGTCAGGCTAGATTTCGGCACTGAAAAAGGTTAAAAAAAAAAAAAAAAAAAAAAAAAAAAAAAAAAAAAAAAAAAAAAAAAAAAAAAAAAAAAGTAGAAGTTTCTTTTGCAGTAACAACAACTGAAATTTTCACATAGCCACCTGCCTTCAGGACCCAGGAATGCAAAAGAATTACTAAGGATGTGTGGTGGGCCTGTCAGATTGTACTGCCGTGGAGGAGAAGGGAACTCTGCAGAGCCAGCAAAGCAACGCGGGAGAGACTCCAAGGCAGATCTGCCGCTTCCACTCTCCTGAGGCCCCTGCCATTCGTTAGCAGTGCTAAGAGCTATCCAACTCCTTGTCAAGAGCACAAGGACTTTGGAGCCTTTTTCCTGTAACTGAAGTACTATGGAAATCACTTGAATTACAGTTTTCCAGTAGACAACACTCTGGTTTAACATTTCTGCAGCTGTACAATACATGCATAGTTAATTGAATGTGTCTGTGGTACAAAAGGGCAGTGTTTGTGTATGGGTGTAAAACACTGCAGATCATTCTTCTGGATGTACTTTAGGCCTCCTTCACACTGACTCATGCCCCCACCCCACTCCTCACATACTCATAGCCTTTCTCGATCTAGTTAGTAATTTCAGGTGTCTTTAAAATATCAACTGGGATTTAAAATTGTACAAAATTAGAAACTCTTCTACTTCAATAACCCATGTACTAAGTGCATGATTAAAAAGCTTTCGTTTAAGTAGTTTCTTAAAGGTCTTAACTAAAAGTAATTCATACAGAGATGAAATTAATAGGATATTTCTGGTTAATCCTGCAGTTCAGTTTTCACATGCCAGAGATGGGCAAGTGAATTTATTTTCAAAGGTCCTAATTAAGAAAAAGAGCAATGGCAAGGGTACAGGTAATTAAGCCTCTTTGTATTATCAGAACCTTGCATTTTAGAAGCGATGGATTTAGAAACATACTCTTATAAATAGAGACTTTTTGCAAAAACAAAGTAACCTCTTCCTACCCCAGTCTAAGCCCAAAATCCAACCAAGCAGCCAAAACCCTAAGAGACTGCATGACATGCATGACTTGGAAGCACTGTATGGTCCCAGAGGGTACTCATGGATTTGGCTGGGACAGAACATGTGAAGAGGCACAATTCACAGCCATGATGCCGTGATTTAAGTTCTACTTTCTATTTCATTGCCTAATTTGAAATTACCTGAATCCTTCACATCCTGGTCATGTGCTCTGTAGGCAGGGACCTTCAGGGTTTCCAGATCTGCTGTGGGTTGCTGAAGTTAAGCAAAATCGTAGGAGGACTTCCCACTTGTTTTTAAATAGCGTTGGTCAGGTGCTGTATGGCTAACTAGGTGTTTTTCTTGGCAAAGCTTCAACACTCTTGGTATTCAGGTTTGGGTAAAGCCTGGTAGTTACTTTTAATCAAACAACCTCCAGGGATATTTCATGTCCTTTTGATGGAGCTGGAATGACCTTGCAGGAGCATGGTGTCAGTCTAACCAAACAGTGTGAGATGTCCCAGCCAGGGCAGGTGCAAGACAGCTTGTGAACCTTGTCCCTTCAGAGACGGTGCTGTTTTACCCCTCATGAGGCTGTTAGCAGACATCCTAAGCAGAGGCTGTTGGTAAGGATGTGGAAGGGAGATGTTCCTTAGGCTCTGCTGTGGGCCCTCTCCTGCTGACTGGACACACAGCTGTGATGTGGCAGGGGCAAACACAGAGGAGCGGAATGTATCTTTTGAACTACTGATTATTTTTCCTGGGTACCTACAATGGATCAAACTTTATATTACCTGTAGGACATGTGCAGCCTTCAAGCCATACACTGCTTATGTAGGGGTTTTTTTCCACATAAAACCTAGGTGGGACATGAATCTTCCATTGACATTACTGGAATACCTTGCTTGAGGGCATTTTGGTGTATCCAATGAAATACTATTTCATTGTGCTTCTCTACAATAGTTTCCTGAGTGCTGTTGGAAAAGCATAATGATATACATCCTGACTTCACTAAAAACCGTTAAACTTCTGTCCTGCTGAATCTGAAGTTTTGAAAAATAAAGTTTTTCCCCAAAGAAGAGATATTTTAGTTGGCGTGAATGCCGCATGTTTGTCTGCGCCTGGCAATGTCCTAACAAGTTAACTCACTGTCATGACTAAAGCACCATCCAAGTAATATTCAAAGATGCCTTGAAGTATTGTTCTGACATAAAAGAATGGAAATGATGCTCCACTTAAGAATGTTGACAGGATGTGATTTGCTAACTTAAAAAAGAAGAATCACAAAATTACTGGGACCAAATTCTTGCTGGAATAGACCAAAGGGATCTTTTATGTACAAACATGGTTTTTTAGAACATCATTTCCTTTATCAAGTTTACCTTCCACTTTAGTAACAGTGTCAGCATCCATCCAATCCTAAAAAAGGTTTTCCCTGCATGTCACTGTATTATGTCATGTAAAGATGGTGATGGGTCCAGCCTGGCAGGAACTTGCCCACTGACACAGAAGAACCAGGAATGGATTAATAACCTTATTATAACTTGAGTAATTCCAATCCAAGGAATCAGTGCTAGTCCAGGAAACTGTGATATTATTGCCACTGCTCCTGGATGTATTCATTAGTCTCTTGCAGTAAAAATTCTACCCACATATCACCTCTGGCACTTTAAAGTGGCACCTAAAAATTCAACAGCCTTTGATTTGAGTAACTATAACATCTACAGAAAATTAGCAGATACCATGATGTAACGTGCCGACATGGCATAACACAGCTCCTGCCCACAAAAACCACTTGCTTGGCAAAGACTCCCCAATGCCAGGACATGTGGCAAGAGCGCTGGGGCTCTGTAATAGGATGAGGACTTTCATGATGGTCCACCCACACAGGCTGTGTTTGTTCTCTGAAGTGTAGATTTTCATATTCTGAGTAATCACACTTTCACTTTTACAAACCCGTCAAGAAATACATGTCTGGAGCATAAATGGTGTTACAATACCATCATTTTATTACAGCTGTCTGAGCAAGTAGTGGTGTATAGCCCTTATTTTAAGCATAGCATTAGAAACTGGGGTTCTTCATTTATTATTCCCTTTTCATAGAACTGTAGAATACCCCAGGCTGGAAGGAACATTGAAAGATAATCTGGTCCAACCTTCCGTGGGAAGGGGAGCCTAGATAAGATTATCCAGCAACCTGTCCAATCACATCTTGAAAACCTCCAGCAGTGGGGACCCTACCATGTCCCAGGGGAGGTTGTTCCAGATTGTCCTTAGTGTAAAAAATATCCTCTTTATGTCAAGATTAAACCTCTCCCAGTGCTGTTTGTTCCCACTGCCCTTTGTTTTCTCCATGTGGCTCCTTGTGAAGAGAGAGCCTTTGTCCTCTTTGTAAGAGCCCTTTAAGTACTGGTATGCTGTGATGGGGTCTCCTTGAGCCTTCTATTCTCCAGGGAGAAAAGACCTAACTCCTTCAGACTTCTCTTATATGACAGGTTCTGCAGACCTGTGATCGTCTACATGGCCCCCTGTGGACTGCTTCCAGTCTGACCATGTCTTTTTTGAATTGTGGGGACTAGAAGTGGAGCAGGTACTCCATAGCTCACCTCTGTACACTCAATTTTCTCTTTTATGTAAAGTGCAACTCCACTTCTTTCCTTCCTATCTTTCCAGAAGAGCTTGTACCTATCCATTGTGGTCTTCTAGTTGTGAATTTTTCCACCAAGTTTCTATAATTCCTATGACATCATGACTTTCAGACTGGTAACAGAGTTATAGTTCCTCCTGTTTATTGTCCAGATACGTGGGTACTTGCCTTTGGAAAGGGTTGGGGAGCATTCCTCACTGCTCTGGTAGGTGTCCACGTCCACCTTGTTGTTTATGGATATACAGATGCTGCAGTTGTGAACCCTACCCCTCAAGTTCATAAGTTTAAAGCACAATTCACTAAGTAAGCCAATCTGCTACAGAAGATTCTGCTTCCTCTTCCCCATCTCTCCCCAATAGGCTGTATTTGTAACCAAAGCCCTGGTGACAATACCAGCCACAAAACCAAGTATTGATCCGTATGATCCATCAGCCTCTGCCTGTGCCCCTATCCCTGCCCATGGCAACGCAGAGGAGATCACTTGGGCCCCTCTCCCTCTCACATGGGTCTCCAGAGCTCTGAAGTTCTGCCCAGGTTTTGCTTAACTGTGTCATTTGTGCCCACACGGAAAAGAAGCAGGGGACAGTAGTCTGCTTTCAACCACTTGTGGCAGTCTCACAGGTCTTGGCTCCAGCACAAGCGTGTGACATCCCAGGTCTTGGCTCCTGAAGAGTAGCAAACTTCCCCTAACTATCTATAAGCCAGCAGATGGGTGCCTCAGTGCCTGTCTGCAGAGTCACCCGCTACTATCACTCACCACTTCCTTTTGCAGCTTTTACTATGGGGTGCTGGTGCAATTTCTCCCTGTGAATCTTGTTCATTGGTTTTTCCTGCTGCCAGATGCCTGAGACATGTTTGCGCACCCTGCTCGTGGTGCTCCTGGTGGCTGGCACTCCCTAGGGGCTGGTTACGTGTGACTTCACCATTCCACTTTGGACTCTGCCATTATAACTCTGTGGAAATCACTTCTGCATGCTCCAATTAAATGGCCTTACATTTAATGAATGATCAGTAACATTTATTGTAATGAAGAGAAACTACTCATTTGAATACTGCTACTACCAGTCAGCTAAATTCAAATAGGAAGGGGAGAAAGAACTGTAGGATGATAAAATGAACAAATGTTGGATACTTTATCATGTAGAAAAGTTAAATAATTTGTTATGTAAAGACACTGTCAGTTTTTAAGACTCTACCTCTGTGGGTTTCAAGAGAATTATAATTTTATATACTTTTGAGAGCTTTCATTTTGTGAAATAAACGCAATTAAACATCTGTTCCCTACAAAATATTATAAGCCAGCTGTTTTAGATTATTTCAGTTCATAGAAATATAGCTAAAACATTTCATAAAACTTATTTAACTGGGTCACACCATTTAGTGTTGCTAATTGTAAAATTTGCTTATTGATAAATAATTGAATTTTGCTCAATATCATCTACTAAAGGCACTGTTTTTAGTAAACATGAGATAAGGAATATTTTTAAGAGGTCACATTGAAAATGTGTTCTCACTTTCCATGGATAATGGCATTTATAATAGACATCTATTTTGCTTGTGGGCATCTCCCTCCAGGTGTTTTTGAACTGCAGTTCTAATTCCAGGCTCCTCATAACCAACAATATTTATTAAAATAAAACTCAGCTTGATCAAACTGGTTAAGAAGTTTTGTGAGGAAAACATAATTTAATCAGCAGAAATCTACAAGTCAAGCTTATTTTTGGAGCCTTGAAAGACAGCATAATCAGTGCCAGTGGAAAAAAATAAAGCTTCTCACTGAAACACATTTCCTGACTGTTGAGCCTCTGGACTACACAACAATTTTTATCAGGTTTTTATTTCGCTATTTATTTTTTTCTGTATGGTTTCTAAAATAGCCACAGAACACACATACAGAGCCAGCACAGAGCAGCACAGTGCACGTTGTGCATTACTCACAAAAGAGTTCATGAAAGTTTACTGGGACAAGCAGATTCCTATATGCTGTACAGAAATAAATGCACAACATTTCTCAAAAGCTCCATACCACCAGCAGGAAATTTCAAACAGATCAAAAAAGTTAGAAAGCTCTAATAGTCCTGAAACTCTCATTTGCACTTATCCTCACTGTAGCTGATACACCAGGGGGGAAAGGGCAGGAATATGTGCCCAGTGTGGAATCCTGCTGTTCGAGGCAAGGGGAGTGGTAAACATTGTGTTTTACACATCGTTTTCTAAACCATGCAGGAGTGACTGTAAGAATTAGGCAGTTTCTTGGACATGAGTGAGGAGGGTACCCTTGCCTCTTTCCTTGTCTGCTGGTGCACAGTGGTTCAACTCCAGCAGGACAGATAGCTGTACCTCCTGGGTCTGACATCCTCCAGGGGTGTGGGAGGAGGAAGCTCAGTCAGACATGCTAACCCATGATGTTCTATAAAAGATTGGTAAAACTTTTTTCTTGAACAGCGCTTTGTCCAAGAGGATGAACATGATCTGATCACAGTGAATGGTTGCTCTGAACAGCTTAGATGCCTCCTTGCCTATCTCCAAAGCATAGTGCAGCTTTGGTGCCTGTCACACCTTTCTTCTCCAACCAAAGCACTGCTCAGCATTCATGGAAGGTTCTGCTCAGCTGCTTGTATCCTTCATACTCTGAAATGGAGACATCTGTTGGTTTGAAACTCCTTCAGGGCTTGGATGGTGATTAAGAATAAGTAGTGTGAGTTGAATTTGAATATGAAATGAAACAGGAGTTAAGTTCCTAAGCAGCTTTGAGGATCTGTGTCTGAGCTCACAAAATGCAATTAATTAATGAGTAACTGGAGATTCTCTAGGGCTCTTCCATCCTTGAGGTTTCAGTATGACATCTGCCCTCCTTAGCCCATACTGCATGCTCTGAAATCATCGTTATGCTGAGGAAGGAGGCAGACACATTTATTAGCTCTTTGCTCTAGCATAATTCCACATAAACTCTAGCATACATACTATCGCGACTTAGCACGGAGGAGTAGGACTGCATTCTACTAGACCTTAAGCCCTGACAATTGTTAGGGTATTGCTAAACCTACCCTAGTTTGGTGAGCTGTGGCATCGGGTATGGATTGCTAAAGCTGATGGAAATTCATTAACACCATTGGAATGTCATTAACACTTTTGCCATGGAATATATCCCTTTAGGTGTCCAAATATGGCACTCCAAGCCAGTACTCAAGCAAATAAGAAGCAATTCCAGGAAGGAGGCATTTGTTGATGATACAGTGCTGTAAGTGTCAACTGATGTCATTCCTTATAAAAAGGCTCTAACTTGGCACTTCTTGCCATCAGGAGGAACTTCTTGCAGAGCAGATGTCACTTCTAATCCTTTCTTTCATGGGTGCCTGTGCCCTGTTAAAACTGGCATGCCAGTTCAGAAGTGGGCATGGTGCCATTGGAGCAGATGGTCATGAACACAAGTCGTGTTACAAAACTGGTGTTTCTAGAAATGTGGATACTGGGACTGAAGTACTACCCAGGAACATCAAAATCTTCCTGCCTAAGTAGGTTGATACATGCTTTAGTGCTAGTAGAAAATGGATGTTATCTGTATCTTCTTTCTGGTTGTTCTGACTTTTGGGCAACCGCTTGTGATCCCAGGGGCCACTCTGGCAGTTGAGGACACTGGAATGTAGCTGTGTCCTTGGCAAAAATGCCGTCAATGCTTGGCATTACTTTGACAGTTCTGCAGCGCCTGTGAATTGTTGCAGTGTGGAGGACTACTCTGCTAGGCAACAGGGGGATAGTGGCCCTTGTACCTGTATTCATTCATCTCCTCTGTAAGACACTGCATGACTCTGACAGACGCACACCTGAAGCAAAACTGCTCCCATTTTACTTCATGTGCCTCTTGCTTAGTCTGGAGACTAGCATTTTCCCTAAAGTGCTCACCCTAAATCAAACCTGGCTTGCACTGAAGACAACACTTCTGTTGCCCTCACTGGGACCAAATACAGCCTTTCTTACAAATTCAGCCCTCAGTAACTGTTTGTTTCAGCAAATTTACTGAACATTTGATTTTAAAAAGATCTGTTGCATGGATATAGCTACTTCTTTTTCTCTCCCAAAATGAACCTGTTAAGAGGGATTTAAATGTTTAACTGATATGTAATATGTTCTTCTTAATTTGCATCAGAAAGTAAAGCTTCCAAAAGCACTATGAATACTTGCTTGTCTTCAAGTGTACCTCAGGTGTTCAGAACCAGCCCTTCCTACAACTAATTGATAGGCTTATACCGTAAGATCAGGTTACTTTGATCTGATCTGATCTGATAGAAATCTTAATCCATATGTCTAGAAGCTGACAGCAGATAGGTTGCTCTCTTCTCAGAGAAGCAAACATTTCCCCTGTATGTAGTCCTGCTGCCTCAGCTCCTCAGGGTACCACTCAAGACACTTCAGCAGAGTATTCATGATATGGGATGTTTCCTGTCACTGTGATCAGTCTTAGACTGAATGAGGAAAGTGTGCAGGGAAGATTTGGTCATGAATGATCTTTGAAAATTCACCTCTGAGTAGTGCCAAGAGATGGCCCTTTCAGAAGGTGGGTATGCAGTGACGTCTCAGGCCAATTTTAAAATGTCTGCATAGTCCACATATCTTTGGCAAGATTCCAATAACCTTATGCTGTCCTTTCTGACAAACATTATGATTGATCAGCAAAATATTATGCTGTCTTCACTCTATACCCTATGGGGCTTTAATTAGCCAGCTATACAAACAGGCTCAGCTAGTGAAGCAGCTGCACAAGTCACCGGGGGTAGGCAAGGCTAACACCAGTGGTGAAGTTTTATTACATAATAAAATGCACGTCTTGCCTGGTAGAGCTGTAACATTTCATAAGAGGCCAAACAAGATAGGTTATGTGATTCCAAAGTGTGGCATAGTCATCAGGTTGTCTGCAGCTCCCGCTAACGCATAGAGAAATTTTACTTTTTGGTTAAATTTTCACCTTGCCCAGTGAGGTTTGGGAGGTCCCTCCTTCAGTAGGGAGCAGCACATAACTCCACTCAAGTAAGAAATCCACTTGGCTGGATCCTAAAATGTGTATTTTAATTGGCAAAGTGAAATAAATACATTGGTATCAAAACAAGGAAATGTATCAGGAGAAGACTGTATTTCTGCTAGCTATTACGTAAGAAGGACACTGAAGGTGGGTCTGTGCCACAAAAATTAATTTAGATTTCAAAAACTCTGAGTTACCAAAACGAGTAAAAAATATATAGGAAGCAGCTTCAATTCCACTCAGCAGAGGCAAAATATTTCCACTTCTCTTAAATCCACATTGTTGCGGGTAAGGCTAAGCTGAATGACCTCCTTTGCCATGGTCTGGGAGCACACACAGCCCAGCTCAGTGGCTGCTGCTTGGCTGCAAGTCCAGCTGTGCTGGTGCGCAGGGGAGAGCCTGAAAGCCAGGCTAAGCCCAGCCTCCTGATCCCTTGCCCTGTTATTTCCACTGGCTGTGGTTTGGGCTACTCTAACTCTCTTAAGATAAGCTACTATTGTTAACCCAGGTGGTGTCAGGATGAGCCAGCCTTTATCACTTGGCCAGCTTTTATTCATCAGCATAGATACAGCCTGACAGACCAAGCCTTAACTATATCTGCAAGGGCATCCTGCCATGAGTAGGGTTGCCAGTGCTGCCCTGGCAGGGCAACTGTCAGTTAGGTTAGGAAAGCACAACCTGAAGAAATGATGCTTCCCTCCATTCTGCCAGAAACACCACCTCTGTGTTTTGCTTGCCTGAATCAGCTGAAAGTGCAGGATCCAGCCTCTGGCTGCAGAAGCAAACACGGGCAGCTGGAGGTGAAGGAGGAGCCTGCCAGTGCATCTGCGCAGAGGTGCTTTTCCAGCTCTTCTGGTGATAGTCGACTTTGTAGAGCTACCACCCTTAAGGTGTCCCGACAGCTATCTATCTGCATAGCCAGATCTGAGGGACCAAAGCCTTCTGACAGCAGGTGTCATAGGAGAAAGATCATTGGCTTTAGGACCAAAAGCCACAGAGGGAAGGACGGACATATGGCAATTTCTTATAGATAGAAATGGTAGTGTACAAAAGCCATGATCACATAGCTGTCATTAGTCATCAGTGATGGCACTAAACTCCCTCCCTAGCGATGAAGGGCTGTCTCAGAGGTTGTTGTCTGCAGAGCAGAAACCAAAAGCCATCTGAAGCTCAGAGAGCTGGTTCCTGTGCTGATGGGTGCTGCAGATTTGGCTCCTAATTTTAATTTGGTGGAAGTAATTTAGCTCAAAATTAAAAATTCAGATTTCAGTTTTGAATGCTAAGACTTCTGAAAATCAGCATTTATAAAGACACATGGACATATACAAACCTCCTCTAAAATAAATAGTTACAGGGGATTGCTGCTCAAACACCTTTGTCTAAGCCAAAAAAGAAAAAAAAAAAGCAATGGGAAAAAATACTTCAAGGTAAATAAGCTAGGTTTAAGCCTTGTGTGAACTAGTTCACTATCACAACATCATAATAGCATGGTAACTTTTCAACACTAATGATCACACTGTACCTCGGTTAATAACATTGTTTAAGCTTAAGCTATAGAACTGTACATTCAGTTAGGTCCCATGGTAATTATACTGTGAGATGTTATATTGAAGTCTACAGTGCTAGACTTTAAAACAGTAACCCTTAAAATAGCAAAATACAAAGGTCAGCTGACAGGCTGCATATCTTGTAATCAATCTATAAAAATTACCACTTTACAAGTAAAAATCAGAAATAAAGAGTGGATGCTAATTGGAGGATGGGCAAATGTTCCTATTTAATAAAAAAAGTGCTTCTGGCAGTTATCTGTTTTAAACATCACCTGATTATTCACAGTACTTTAGGTATTTATTTTCTTTTGGCAGTGATTTTACATCTCATTTTGTGCTTGTATTTGTGGTTGAAAACTGGGGCACAGAAGTGCAGCCTAGTAAAACACAGAGGAATAACACACCCCAGTGTTTTGCTGGTGAAAAAAGTCATTCCATCCTCATTCATCGTGAAGGTTTCCTGCTCGCTCTCTCTGTCTGTCTGTGCTATTCCCTTGCTGTGCGAATTTGGAAAGTGGCTCAACTCCTTTTTTATTTGTAAAGCTCATTGAGTTCTGTGACTGGGATGTGCTTTAGAACTGCCAAGTGAGGTTGCTGCTGCAACAACTAGACATACCTTCATTGTCATTAAACTTGGTGTCAAGTAGTATCTAAGGGTCTTTAAGATGGAAAGGGCTTGCTATTACCCTTGGTAAATGTTTGTGCTTCAGTGAACGTTCAGGATGCCAGCAGGTTCCCAGTGTCTCGGGCGTGATTACAGCTGCAGCAGGTAGCTAACAGCTAGCTCCAAGCCTGCTGCCAGCACCGCGGATGCTTTACCTGCTATGAAGAGCTGGAGACTCAGTTTCAACAGGCTTCATATAGCAGCCCACAAGACAGGATCTGCAGAAACAGCTGCACTCATGCTCTTATACTCTTTTGGGATCTGTTGTGGTCTACGCATAGATGTGTAGGTGTTGTCAGACAAGCTATTTTCCTAGAAAGGATGCAAGTTCTCCAACAGGAGATTTTATTGCCCTTGAGTGCAGGCAAGGAAATCTGCAGCTGTTGGGCTCCAGAATGCATCTCTTCCTATTGCTGTCTCCTCTCAGATCAAGACCTGTCATCCAACATTGCTTAATTTCTTGTCAAAATCCCTACACTCACGCTCCTGCTGGTTTTACAGTCACACATAATATCATACCATATTTCCATCTTTTTTATACCTTTTGTAAATAATTCCAGAAAAGGAACACATACATGGGACACAAACCCCTAGTGACACATACAAGAGAGCCTTTCTTTTCCATGGGTGAGGACCTCTGAAGTGAGCCGCTGCAGGGCAGGGACAGGTGCTGAAGAGGACAGTGGCAGATATGAAGAGAGGGTGGCTCAAGCCATCTGGAAGCCAGTGGGATTTTGGAATAGGTTTTGTGTGAACACGTGGCCTACCCCTATGTTGCCAGCCCTGACTTGTGCATCTCTTTGCTGGCATTACAGTGTGGGGGATGAGTGGGTGCAGCTGGGGCTCTCCAAAGTAATTAGGAGTTTTCAAACACCTCTTATTCTTCCCTGTACTTTTTTCACAACCGGAAGAGTAGAATTCCTTGGGGCTCATAGTAAGGGGATGATAAAAGTGATGCTGAAGGCCTTTAGCTCCAGTGGATCATTAATAGTCTGTTAAACGCTCCACTGCAAAGTCAGCAGTGCTGCAACTCAGCACAGAGTCTGCAGAAATACAGGACGTTTTATGTAGGAGCACCCAAATGACTTGACAGGTGCTTCAAAGGCAAGGGGTCTCCTCTGGCTAAGATAGAATGCAAAAGTAGAGGAGTAGGAGGGAAGAGGTGCGATACAACTGTAGATGTATCACCTGGTAACTGTTCACACACTGCACATCTAGTGTTTCTGTACAGGCTTTTACTGAAAAGAAAAGAACTGGTATTCTGGGAGGGCAGATGCTGCTGACTCACCTGCCACAGGTAACAGTGGAAAGCATTATCTCGTGATGGACTGACCAGTACCGTCTGAGGAATAATCTTTCTGATTTTTCTTCAAGAAGTGAATTCCTCCAAGTAAAAGTGTTTGTAGCTGGCAGCACTTCATCTTCAATACCTAGAAAAGATTTTTTTTTTAAATAAGAGGCTATGTAAATCCCCTGGACACTTCTTTCTTCAACAAGGGAATTACTTCCATTTGGCCGGATTTGTGAATTGAGATGTTCTCCATAGCCACATTTCTCAATGGAGAATAAAGGGTTTCCATTAAACAGGATTTGAATGTCTTTTCTCTGCCAATAATAGGAATAATTTTCTCTTCAAGGTTAGTGTTGCTACGATGGAAACCTTTAAACAAATAGCTGAGGAAAGAAAAATTTTCTGCAAGCCTTGCTACCCAGACTGACTGGGTGAACATGTGTCTGAGACCACTTCAGGAGTATGATGCAAACAGACTGAGGTGGCACATGTGCTGTAACATCCTCCTGGCACCTGGTAGAGATGTCCTCTTGCACAGCTGCAGAGGAGACTGGGCCAGGCTGGACTAGATTTTCTGCTGACGTGACTTTACTGAAGTCAAGCAGAGTCTTGTCAGCAGATAGATAGCAGCACATAATCTTAAATGTTTGTTACAAGGGTAAAAAAATCCATGTAGTATGGATATAAAGCAATGACCTGATGTGCTGAGGGGTTGTCATGTGCACAGCAGTGTAAAAGTGACAAATGCTTCTACGTTTTTCTGTTCCTGTGTAGAGTTCAGTACGCTGTTTTGTTTGAATTTTTAATGTAGCTTATTATTTGAGCAGAGGTCAAATGTGTTTGTAGAAGTCCATTTATACTGCAGATATGCGTGTTAAATTAAGACTTATATGCAAGTAGTCTTAAAGGCAGAGGAAAATTTAAAGCTGTTTTGTCAGAGCCAAAAGGTATATTCTTCCTTTATCAGAAAAGAGGATTTTCTTTTCCAACCTGCACTTTTTTTTCTAGTGGATTTTCAGTAAGAAAGGCAAAAAAAAATCTTGCCTTTACTTGCACACATTTAAGAAGCCTACATCTTAAAAAATACTGGAGACTTGGGCATGACAATTATTAAAACAATGTTATCATTTTCCTGCAGGCAGTACTTAGATAGTATTGTATTATATCTTTTTAAAATAATAGAAATTAAAATTATAGCCCTTTTCTGAAATATGTTCATCCTTCTGCAAGCGTTCCAGTCCAGATGTGTTGTAATCTTTTCCTCTTAGGCTTTCGACTCAATAGATAAGGAAGACACTTCAGCTTTGCCTTTTTCAAAGGTTAAGAAAAGATTGATTTCCTTGTATCTACAATGAGCCTAGAATGTCGTCATTCCATAGACGGCAAATGCAAGAGGAAACCAAACCCATTAGAGGTTCTGAAAGAGGTCAATATAAACTGGAAAATTTGGCAATGTAAGATTCATTGTGAGAATAGGATTGAAGTGGATGTGAAAGTAAAGGCAGATTTTTTTCCTTGTTGCTTTTCGTCTTACTATTCAGAACTCTGGGTGTGGTCTGAAGGACTGTTTATGGGAAATCTGGCCTGGGTAGGAGAATTCGATGCCTTGCACCACTGAGCCCTGCTGTTCCCTTTTACTCTGACAACCAGCAGCGCCCAAGTGTTAGGGTGAGTGTGTAGAGTTGGCTCTTGTAGCAGCTACAAAGCCAAAAACTCCACCCAAATATTTAGAAATTTCTTGATTTCTTTATAAGCCTTTCAACCAGATACATTTATGGAGCTAGACCAAAAGCAGGTGTTAAGTTGCTGTTGGAGTCAGACTCCAGCAGCTGACAAGGCTTAGCGTTTGAGTAAAATGCTGGAAATGCTTTACTTCTACATGGCCATTTGTACTGGAGAAAGTCCATGTCACTGGGCTCAAGTTGTGATGAGAATGTGTCTTTGTATATTTTAATTGCCGATACAAACTCTGTCTGTATGCCACAGTTTACATACATTTTTAATGAACTTGTAATTAGAGTAGTTTTGGTCTCCTGCAGGTTCCAGCTTTGGAAATGAAGAGCAAACCACTCCTAAGGCATCTGCACCCTCTAAAGATGTCCCCAAGGGGAGCAGCAAGAGCACAACGCAGGTATCGAGCAGCACAGTGACTCCCCGCAGGAGCTTACTTCCAGCACCAAAAACTGCCACAGCACCTGCTGGTAAGCACTCCAAACTTGAAACACCACCTGCATTAGGCCAAGAAACGCAGAAACCTTATTATGACGCTATTTTACTGCTTACTTGATTAATTTTCATGCCATTCTTGGGCACGTTGCCAATGTGCGGATTTGGACTCTGTTTGCTCTAGTCTCTTTGAAACTGAGTCAACAACAGAGTTATAATCTCATTTTGTGAACTGTGTCTGAAGTGGAAGGCGTTTAGTGTCTTGAGCTACATGTGCCAGAGATTTAGTGTGTATATTACTGGTTCTCACCATACAGCTTTTTTAAATCATAGCATTGCTTTAGAGACCACAGCACTTCATTGAGCAGGTAATTCATTGCTGGGTATGCTTGCAAGGATGAGAACACTGCCCTCTAAGTTTAAGCATTTGTGGTGTTTTCACTCAGAGAGGGAAAAAGAGGCAAATAAATAATGTAAAAGAACCTAGTTTTGTTTCCAAATTGTTCCCTTACCTAAGTCCTCCTTCAGGTTGATCCAGCTGTGTCGCAAATCAGCCAGCAATATTTTGCAGTGTCTCACACGGGGAAGTTTACAGTTTTCTGCCTAAGGCATTTTTTTGTTGAAAAACATGTGCATCTCCCCACCATCTTCTGCTCGTGCTTGTTTCATGCTGCTCCCTCCCTAGCCTGGCACTTGGACAAGGTTCCCCTTGGCAGGAGGTAGGGGTGTATCCTTTCGGGTAGCACTCACCACTTTTGACAGAGTAAGGAGCACTTCATGCTGCTTGCCCTTGAGGGCTGCTAAGAGTGGCCCATCTGCCTGCCCCCTCAGTGGAGAGAGATGAGGGTACCAGTGACAGTGAACATCTATTACACATTCATCACTGACAGCGTAGAGACTCAAGCTGGTCTGCAATGGATGAGTTGGGCTGTTTGTTGTGACTTGCAAGCAGGATCAATATGATTATTGGTCATAATTATAAAATCGGTTTAACACATTCTCCCCTAGGCACGATGACCTCTCCTCACCCCAGACAGTTTCAAGCACTAGTGGACGGTGTTCCTCTAGCCTGTTCTTGTTTGTCCCATTGCCTTTCTGTCTAGTGTGGCCTCAGCACTTACCTTTCTGCATTGCCATGGCCCCTGAATGTCCATCAGGCCAGGTTTTGGAGTTCCCCGAGGACCCTCATGGAAAGCACTGAAGTTCCTCAGGGCCCAGGAGTTACTGCTGTAACCACAAGTTCTTGGACATCACAGTCTCTTGTGTGTTTCTGTGTTCATTCCTCCTTCCTCATGGCCCAGGAGATCTCCAAGCCCCTCAAGTGAACGGAACATTATTGCTCATTGCAAAACAATAGCCATTTTTAAAGCCATAACTGCAGTGTCTTAGTGGTGAGAAACCTGCGCTTGAACTGGTCATTGAACTTTTGCATGTAGCTGCTGAGGCCAGTATTGCATCTTCTAACGTGGAGGGTAAAGAGGAATACAGTTTCGAGATTTATATTCCTGGAACGCACTTCATAGATCACTAAGACAACATGTGCATGAGTTGTAACATAATATTTTAGCAAGTGAAAAATACTTCACCATGTTTGCATGGCAGTAGTGAAATATGAATTTATTTGACTTGAACAGTACGTGGACTTGTTCCACAGGTGACCTGACACACTCTCCACAGCCAGCATGTTTTTCAGAGGGCTTTCCTATTGCTACTAGTAAGATGGAACCTTAGAGCTGCAAGAACCTGCACACATCAGAATCTTCCTTTACTCCTGCAGATTTCATGGATCTGTGTTTTCCCCCTCTCTCCAGTCACGTGAAATAAAACTTGCCTGTTTTGTTATGGAAGGAAATTAAACATGTAAAGTAGGGGTACCTGGCTGTGCTATGCAAACAGCCAGACACAGATCCTGACCAGGGGTGGCTGGCAAATTTAGAAAGTTGCAGTTATTACACACCACAGACAGAGAAGTAAAAGAAATTACATTAGTCCAATGCTCTGAGTTAATTTGTATATGAGCCAAGGTAGCAGCATGTGCAGATGTATAGGATGTATCTGATTTTTTTTAATTAAAACAGTGTCATGGTTCCTCACAATGCTAAGGATCTGATGGAAGCAAAGGCTGAAGTAAATCAAAGCAATGACAAAGAGAAGGTTTTTTAGCAAGTCTAATCGTGCCTCTCTGGCAGAAATACACAAATGCTTGCTGTAGGTCTCAATGTGACAGAATGTAGAATGTAAAATCTTCTGTTTAGGTATTCTTTGGACAGTTTTGAACATCTTTTAAATGATGAAGAACAAAGCCATCTTTTTAAAATTGAACTCTCTATTAAATCATAAGGAAGATGCTACAGATCAAATGAAGCAAGTGGAGAAAGGGTAACAAAAGGTTCATATTGCTTTGGGCTTTCTAATGCCAGGCAAAAAAAAAAAGGCATCTAACAGCCCCTTACAATTGTGTCAGATACTGTATTTCCATATTTTAAATATGACAGAAAAAGTGCATGGGTGTGCTGCAAAGGCCAATCTCGAAAAGGATGTCCTGCAGCCAGTGGCAGATGTAAAGGTTGAAAGTCTGCAGGTACAGATAGGCAGGTGAAAGGTCTGCTTGTAGTGCCACTGAAAGAAGGAACAATCCCTGGCTACCAGTCTATGCTGGGCAAGTTTGGCATTATAGCTGCACATCACCGGTCAGGAGGTTGGTAACAGTAAGGGAGCAGAGAGATAAAATAAGTGTTTTTAAAAAGTTTGAAGATATACTAAAAATCAAGCCACGCCCCACACACACCTTGGGTTACTGACACTGGCATGTCATAAAGATGATGCATGTCATGCTTGGGGAGGCAGCCAGGCTCATCACTGCAACAGCAACACCAAAGAAACCTCCTTTGGTGAAGAAACTGCTCCAAACTGAAGGGATGAAATGTCTTAAACAGTGGATTTAATATATCTCTAATATTCTTCTGAACTATCAAATAGTGGCAATTGCATGCATAGACAATCCAAAGAATGGAAGAGCAACCATGATGTAGGAAGATAGAACAACAGAGAAGACAAATTACTTAGGATGTTCTTGAATGAATGAAACTTGAGATTATCTTATATTTAGTGACCATTTTAGATGCCCTTGTATTGAAGGTAGTCTTTTTTTTCAAAGGGAATGCTGTAACTAGAGATTGAGATGCAGGTTTTGAGGAGAGGTGTAGTACACGTACAGTACATGTTCACAGTACATGTGCTTTCATTTATCAGATGGATTAAGGA
This sequence comes from Buceros rhinoceros silvestris, assembly GCF_000710305.1. Taxonomy (NCBI): domain Eukaryota; kingdom Metazoa; phylum Chordata; class Aves; order Bucerotiformes; family Bucerotidae; genus Buceros; species Buceros rhinoceros. The sequence goes on along the minus strand of NW_010426382.1, from coordinate 28,986 downwards.
GTATTTAAGGGAAGACTCAGAATGTAAACATTACATCTCAGAAAGTCGTAGCTGGACATAGGTTTGTCCTTACTGTGTTTCATGATATTTTCCCATAAGAAGTGGAATGATAACATGACCTTGGGGGTGAGTTTTGCATTTCAGGAAGAAGTCACCAGCTTCATTCTGTCAAAATCAGAAGCCCCGGCTGTCCCATGAGCAGTGCTAGTGAATACAGCCATATAGTAAAGCTTTTGAAAAGTAGGGGAACCGCAATGATTCTTTCTAGATGTTCTGTGGTTTTGGAGAATGATATGGTAGATATCCTGTGTTTTGCACATCTCCTAGCAATCACCTGGCAGTAACTGCTGTAGGGCTCGATGTTGCATGTGTGTTTATAAACACATACTGCATCAATCCAGCCTCCTGTGCAAGACACTGCAGTTACTGAAGTGCTTAGAACACTCCGCTGTTACAGCTAATGCACACAGACACTACGTGTGTTGTATACAGCATATTTTACAAAAGTAAAAGGGGGAGAAAGTATTCCACAAAGAGGATGGCAGTCATTTAAATACAAATAATAGTTCTGAAAGAGTGCAGTATGGGGTGATGTAAGAATTATGTTTGTGTTGAAGAGATTTATACAATTTTAACTCTTTATGTACATTAAATTAATTCACAAAGGAGCATATCTACCTATATTAATGAGTGGAAAATAACCAACAAAAATCACATGAAAGCTTTCATGCGTTAGATGTTACCTGAGAAGACCACCTGTGCTGTAAACTCTGATTAAAAGAAAAAAAAAGATCACTGTTCAATGGATGTTATACTCCTGATATTTCACTAAAAGTGCTCGTCAAATAAATTGGACTACAGGGAATAAAACATGTTTAATTAATGAAAATGGACTTCTGTAGCTGCTGCTGTGCAGTGGTTCAGCTGATAAAAGAAAATTCTGGCATGGGACAATAGCAGTGGAAGGTCATTATCATGCAAATTGTTTTGAAAACATGAACTGTTTGTCTTTTGACTAGTCTATGAAAAGAGCACGCTTAATTAGATTTCAGTGTGTTGCACAGCCCTTTTCTCTGTGGTATTAGACCCATTTCATATTTACATGCCTGTCAACGTACAGAAAATGAAAAAAAAAAGAAGCATACTTGAGTAGAAAAAGTGAGACAGATCCTTTAATTTCACTTAAACATATTAGCTGCTTTGAGAGATACAGTGGTGAACCTAACTAATGTGTACCATTTTTATTATTGTTTCATGTTTCGTTTAAAGACAGGTGAAAGCAACTCACCATTGGGAACTTTGCAGCTAAGATTCACTTCTGAAAAGACACGTAAGCTTCCTATTTCCACAGGTGTTGATAAAAACACGTATGAGTCACACACATACTGAATTTTCTGAAATGGGGGAATATCTGCAGAAGGCAATGCTCAGAGGCAGCAGATTAACAACTTTCCACCCTCACAGGGCGTTTGTTTGACAAACTCCATAGATTAATGTTCACCATGGGAGAATTCAGACACTAAATCAAACCAAACGAGGATCTAACTCTGTCATATTTTGGGCAAACCCCTTCAGTTTGACGTAGCTCAGTTAGCAGTGTTTTTGGTGAGCTGTTCGGAACACATAAAGAAACCTCAGCATAACACATCACAGCAGTTAGTAATCCAAGGGCATGTCATACTGAGCAATGGGAAGGGACAGACAGTGATTCCTGAGCTGGTACTGACAGGTCTGGAGAGTCACAAAGCACACCACCATGCAAGCGTACCTGCTCAGATCCAGAAGCAGTGTAGTGCATTCACCCAGTGCTGCAATCAGTTGGTTATAATTAAATTGCTTTAGACCTAAGTTATTTCCTGGCCAGGAGTGTTGGTTTCTTCTGCTCCAGGCTTCCAACTCTGGAGGGATTCACACAGGCAGAGCTTGAGAGTGATGTATTCTCCTCATAAAATCACGCTGGTAGCCGCTCAACAGCGTGAGTGCAGCCTGAAACTTCTTCCCACAATTCCCATCTCATACCCAGGTTCTTCTGTGACTGACTGGGGAGAAGTCCTGGAGTATCTCTGCTTGCTGCAAACAATGAGGTGGGTGGAAAACTGGCTAGACAATAAGACTCAGGGAGTCGTGATGAGAGGTATAAAGTCCAGCGGACAGACTTTGGTATCCATCTGGGCAAATACTGCTTACCATCTTCAATAAAAACCTGAGAAGTAGGATAGAGCACACTCTCAGCAAGCTCACAGATGATAGCAAATCAGGGGAAATTGGTCAATATGCTGGAGGGCAGGGCTGCAGTGCAGAGGGACCTTGCCAGGCTGGAGGAATGGGCCTCCAGGAAACTCAGGAAGTTCAAAGAGGCAAATGCAGAGTCTTGCCCTTTGGGGGAATAACACCGTGCAGCAGGAGAGAGTGGGGCCAGCTGGCCAGGCAGCAGCTCTGACAAAAGCCACAGCTTGGGAGCCCTGCTAGACAGCAAGCTGAACCTGAGCTTACAATGTGGCCTTGCAGCAAGAAAGACTAGTTGCATACTGGGCTACATTAGCAAAAATGTGGGCTACAGCTTCAGTGGTCCTAGCCCTTTCTTCAGCATTTATGTGGCCACTCACAGCTGTGTCCAGTTTTGGGAATACCAGGACAAGAACAGTGTGATGTACTGGAATGAGAGCAGAGGGCTGCCAAGATAGTTAAAGGCGGGGGCACGCAACAGGACAACTCAGGAGGAGAAGCTGGAAGAGCTGAGACTGTTCAGAGGAGGCAGAAGGAGATCTTATATTTTTCAGTTATCTAATGGGAAGGATACATGGAGAACAAAGCCAGAGACTTTCTCAGAGATGCACAGTGACGGGGTGAGTGACACCAAACCACAAATTTCAACAAATTAAGCAAGTTGGAACATAGGAAACTCATTGTTTGACCACCTGTGAAGGTGTTCAGACACTAGAGCACGTTGTCTAGAATGGTGGTGAATCTTCCATCACTGGAGGTAACTATAACTCAGCTTGACAAAGCCCTGAACATCATGCACTAGTACAACCCACTCTGAGCAGGAGTTTGGACCAGAGGACTTCAGAGGTCCTTCTGACAAAGCTGGTGGTGCAATTCTGTGTGCTATGAACCTCTTAGGTCCACAAGCGAATAAATGTACTACCATAAGCACAGCAATCTACGTGTTGTTTCTGTAGTGTTTTGGTCTCTTTGGCACATTCAGGATGAGTAACTCACGAGCAGAAATGTCTAGCTAAAGGGTAGGTAGGTCTGTGCTCGGGAACTGAGTACATTGTTCCCACAAAGGCAACAGGACTTGCATGCAATTCAGGGGAAAAAAGAAAGTATGGCTCAATCAGTGTGTGAAAGTGGTTTACATCTGACTAGCTATGCATGGTTTTTATTCTCTTCATGTAGTACAGCTTCCTCTATGGTCTCAACCCTTCCTGGGGTGTAGGAAACAACATCCTTCTTTCACCCAGAAAAAACCCACAGAAAATTCAGCAAATTATCTCTAAAAACTCTGATACCTTTTGAAACTTTGTTTCGCCTCCAGGATGCTGGTGCAGCGCTGGCCTCCCTTGTTTGTGCCTGCAGTCCTGATCCAAACTTCTGAGCATCAGGATGCCTCTTGTTTCAGATCCCAGCTCTGTCTACCAGGCTGGACTTGCCACCCAAAGGTCTATGAAATTAGTGTGCTGAGATTTTATATTTTATATGCTTTGTTGTGGGGTTTGGTGGGGGTGTGTTATGGCATGCCTATTTCTGCTTGGTTGTTATTCCTATTTAATGTTTCTTTCAGAGGCAAGAGATTCTTATTCCCTGTAAGAAATTTCCTAATTTGAGTGCAATGACAGTAGCAATACGGAATTCATTTGAGCAGATTGTTTCTACTTGGCCCATTAAATTAAAGACAATCAAAAACATTGTTCGAAAAACTAACCCAGTAATTTTTCTGTGCTTTACAAGAACCAGTAAATCATATGTAATAGGCAGGGCTGTTAAATACAGTCAGTCAAGATGAAAAATAGGAGGTCAGTGTTATCACAGCTCTCACCAGCAAGCTTCCAGTGTAAAATGTCCTTCATTTAATCATCTTCTGAAAAAATCCAGAAAACACAACCTCAGCAGGAGGAGGGAGAGGGATGATCTAAGGTCAGCCGAGGGGGCAAAAGTGAGCACCAGTGCTCTTGCAGAGATGAAGGGAAAAGACTCTACTGCTGCTTTGTTCCCCTGTGCAAACACTTTCCATTAAAAGCTGAAGAGTGAATATGCGGTGGGTTTCATTCAGTCATTCTGGTATTGAACACAGGGATACTCAGCACTACGCTGCAGGTGAAAGTGAGATGTTCAGCTGCAAGTTTTCTAGCCTTTGTCCAGACCACTCTGAAACTTTCCATAGCACAGCTGTGAGAGGAAGCAACAAAAAAATGCCATGGAGAATGACTGGAAGGGAAGGAGTAGCTGTTTTGACTCTGTAAATGATGCTGGATATTCTGAGTTACCCTGAGATTTTCTGTTGAGAATGATTTGTTTTGTCGGGTTTATTTTTTCCTTTGTTTTTTTTTTAATACCAAATCAAGTGACTTCTCTTTTTAATATAAAAAGTAAACAATCACTTTCAGATGAGCCAATGAAATAGTCTGTGTCCTTTTTTTCTTATCAGATTGACTTTCAATTTGAAACAAACACAAAGGGAAAAGCACAAGCAGCCATTTCTACTTCAAAAAATGCGTAGTCTTTCTTCTACATCTACTTATTTATTCACAGTCTTTCAGTGGCTCATAGATCACAGGAAGTAGAGAGTCTCTAGAGAGAATTAGGCTTCTCTTGTTTGACATAATCCATCATATTTCCAGCTTTGCTCATTTTGTCTCAAACAATGCGTGCATGAATGTGTCATCACTCAGCAAGGACATGACTAGTGGGTATCAGAGAGAAAGGCAGAAGAAAGCTCAAAGTGGTTCTCCGTGTCTATGAGTGACTGAAAACCCTTCCCTGGAGTTTCTTAAACTTGCAGACTGCATTAGTTAACTTATAAAATACGCCTGAGAACAGCTGGAATCCAGCTGAATGCAGCCAGTCCCATTGAATTGTTAATGATATCTAGAGCATGTTAGGATTTGTTTTGGAGTAAGTACTCAATGCGTAATTAGTTAGCAAGTTTTCAGTCTGAAGTATGAAAGCAAATTGAAGCCCATCTCACTGTGTTGGCTTTTAAAGACTCAGAAAGGTAGAGGCAAATACAAGAGCTGACTGCAGCAGCTCTTGAGGAGATGTTTTAGATACAGTGTATTTAGCTCTGGTTGTGAATGCTCATAGCATTCAGCACTGACGGGGGAATGGAGGAGTGGCTTGCTTCGTCTGCTGTTTTTTGCAAGTGATTGCTGAATGATTTAACGTGTCTGGAGGGTTTTGCCTTGTGTTTCTAATGATTTTGCCTTTGCTCCTTCTGTTTGTTTTGAAGCAGGCTGTGTCTGTTAATTAGGAAATGTAAATACCTTTACAGAACTGTGCGTTTGGATTAATTTCTCAAAAGCAAATGCTATAACCACACATGTAGAAAATATGAGCAACCGTTTATGCTCACAGTTACCTTATGGCCTGAAATATCCATTTCTGATTACAAGTATAGCTTTTAAAAAGAGGGGAAATTTTGAATAATTATAACCTTACATGGAGTGTAAATTCATATAAAAATTAGGTTTTGGCTTTGATTCCTGGTTACCAGAAAGACAACTTGTCGCTTTTTGAGCTCCTCTAGTAGAAGGAGGTTGGCAGAGCCTTGGAAGCTGTTTCTGGAAGCCTGAAAGTTCGTGGTGGTTCCTGCTTTGCCAGCAGCCCTTTGCTGGGAGGTTCTGTGCTAAGAGACCTGACAGCGCGCCCACCAGAAGTAAAGCTAATGTACGGGCATTTAGCACAGAGCTGACTGGAGTCCCACATTTCCAGCTTGGGCTGGATAACACTAACAGTTTCAAGTAAATTTTGTTCCCAGTCAGAGTTAGTATGTTTGAAAGGACAAATTTAAAACAAAAGTAAAATGGTGTGCAGGTTCAAGAAATATACACCAGTGGTACTGAATTTCCCTTTATAATTGTATTTTACGTATTTTTGTTATTTTATGATTGTACGCACAATGTGTTACGACATTTCAAGATATATATGACAATCAAAGTATTATTTGAAGTCTTATATGTGTTCATAATAATGTTCTAAATGCTTGTCTTGTTTCCTGAGTTATAGCGGAGCATCAAACTTTTTATGTACATCATAACGTTTGAGTTACTACTAGTACACTCTAATCAAACTGTACAACCTTTTGCTGTGCTGTACCCTGCGGTACAGCATTATGCTGATCATCACACCAGTGCTACCCCACAGATTTTTTTTAAACCTGAAATTCTAGATTCCTGTGACATAAGAAATTTACCTACCTGAAGGTAGGGAGGCTTTGCAGAGGGATTTGGACAGGCTGGATCGATGGGCTGAGGCTAACCATGTGAAATTTAATAAGACCAAGTGCAGAGTCCTGCACCTGGGCCACAACAACCCCCTGCAGCGTTACAGACTGGGGGAGATTTGGAGCGCAAACTGTTGTCATTTAAAAATGAATTTTCCCTGCAGGAACTTCTCTTGAAATCAATGTGATTTTGAATGCTTCTCTTTTAACCAACTACCAGCTGTTGTTTCAAAAGATAAGTGAAAGAACAAACTCAACTTTTAGAAAAAGATTAGGCACAAGCTCTTATTTGAGGTGTGATGCCAGGGACATCTCTTCCCCTAAGATTTCCCTGTGGGTGATGAGCTTAGCAGAACGATAAGAGTTTGCTCCTGCAGACTGTCCTTTCTTTTACCTGCTGCGTTCATCCTAAATCCCTCTCTGCTAAGGAGGGCCGCAGAGAGGTCACCAGGACCCTTCTACTTAGGAAGGAGAAGTTGAATAATTATCACTAGCTCCATGTGCCATTTCCAGCAGGCCTGTGCTGTTTCCCTGTGGGTGATGAGCTTAGCAGAACGATAAGAGTTTGCTCCTGCAGACTGTCCTTTCTTTTACCTGCTGCGTTCATCCTAAATCCCTCTCTGCTAAGGAGGGCCGCAGAGAGGTCACCAGGACCCTTCTACTTAGGAAGGAGAAGTTGAATAATTATCACTAGCTCCATGTGCCATTTCCAGCAGGCCTGTGCTGTGCACTGGCTTCATCCTAAATCCCTCTCTGCTAAGGAGGGCCACAGAGGGGTCACCAGGACCCTTCTACTTATGAAGGAGAAGTTGAATAATTATCACTAGCTCCATGTGCCATTCCCAGCAGGCCTGTGCTGTGCACTGGCTCTTCTCTTGCTACACAACCACTTCTCACTTCCCTGTTTACTTCATTGCCACCCCTACCAGTCCACAGGAGCTCTCCTAATCTTGTACACCAAAGGAGTGTGGTTATTCTCATTCCGTCTCCCACCTCCCTTGTTATTAATCCTACTCTTCTGTCCTTGCCAAGATATCTAGTTGTACCTTTGCTTGCAAGCAGTTCAGACTCTGCTGATCTCCCACCTTTGGAGGCCAGCTTCTCCTGTGCAGCTGCTCCTCATGGGCACCACCACCTGCATCCGCACATGACTCTCTGTTCTCTGCAGACCTCCCCTTGCCCTCTGCAGAACAATGGTGCTTGTTGGGCTTATTTACTTCTTTGCTCTCTTTTGTTTCAACTGAGCTCTAATTGTGGAATTGTTCCTCGCTTTGTGATAAGGTTAAGAAGCTGAGCTAATTTCCCAGGTGTTCCTCATTGAAAATGTCTTAAAAACAAAACTAGTTAAGTGTTTCTATGTCCCTTCTTACTGCTGAAAGCATAACACACTCCCATTGTCTGTCTACATTTTGTTTGTCATTTGCCATAGTGAAATCTACAGGGGAGCTTGGTGTATAACCCGTTCCTACGACATGTTTTTATTTTGAAAACCACAGAAGAACCAACGCCTCATTGCCACGGAAAAGTAATGCTCAAATCTGCAGCCATATGCACTGTGCCTTACAAAACAAGCTCTGGTTTTGTCTCACAGCTCTCATCTCAGGTTGCTTTTGCCGGGTCCTTAGCAATGAAATGGCACCATAAACTTATGTCCTGCTTTGTAGTAGAGTACAATGTAGTAGGTGGCAGACACAGGAAATTTACCTCCTCAGTCACTTCACTATGAAAAGTATTGATCACAAATGAGAATTGTAATCTCAACAAGTCAAATTTTAAAACAGCAAAGAAAATGGAGATGGACTGAAGTAAAGGTACGAAGAAGACTTCAGTCTTTACCAGCCCCTGATGATCAGGGGCTGATGGTGCGATGTGCCTGTGAACAGTGGGAGGGAGTTAAAGAGGGTCTTAGACCTTCTCCTGTGCTGTCCTCCTGCAAATAGTTGGATGTAGGGCCTGTGTGTGTGCATGTGTTTTTCACAGAAGCACTGTGCAAATGAATGCTGAGAGATGATGGTAGAAAATGTGAAGCTTGGCTTCTGATATGTGGCAAATGCTGCATCTGCATCTTGCTGCTTGTGAGTCCAGGTGCAGACAGAAGTGGAAGGGTGAGTAACGCATCAGAAATAGCCTGATACTGCAACTGTGACTAGCTGTGGCTTTGGAGAGGTTGGAAAACTAGTCATCCAGTAAGTGTCCCTGAAGATTATGATCCCCTATAAAATTATCACTTTTCTTCACTATTGAAATAACCACATTTGCATTAAGCAAAATGGAAGATAATGTTAGCTTTCGGACTGCCACTATCTTTAAGCACCACCAAGAAAATATGGTTTTGTTTTCCTCCTTCAGATGCTTCAGATGCTGTGGGACATTTTCCTACAAGATGTCTGTAAACTTACTCATAAGAGAAGTGAAAGTTAGTAAGACAAGCACTGTTTTTCCTTTATGACAAGTGGTTTGCCTTAAACCTCTTTTTCCTGTGTATCCAGGGGCTGTGACACAGTCCTGCAGGCTAATATAAAACCCTCAACAAGCACTAACAGTAAATAAGGAAAGCAAACATTAATGTCTCAGGGATTTGCCTGTTCTTGCTCTTCTTTCTTACAGCCTTGGTGCATGAAACCCTGTGGCTGTGACTGTCACATCATGGGCAAACCAGCAGGGCTGGGCTTTTGTGTTACTGCACTCAGCATGGTCCCAACAGCTATTTTGATGGGAGTTGTGGGTGGGAAGGAGGGGTAAGCTGAGCTTGGGTGGCCACTCTGGCTTTCAGATGAAGTTGCATCTCCCTCATACAAGAGGCAGTCAGTGACTGCAGAGCTTGGACAACAGACAGACCACCTCAGCCCCTAATCAGAGAGCTCCAGTGGTGGGAGGAATAATAACAGACACTGGGTTGCTTCCCACTGAAAAATATATGGAAGAGGAAAGGCCAGCACAAAGTTTCTGTAAATTGTAACCCAAGAGCTCTGGAGCATCACACTGTCAGTGGTAAGAATTAACAGCTGCAGAAAAAAAGGATAAATGCAGAGATCAGAAGTAGTCTGGAGAGCTACAAACACAGAGAGGAGACAAGGGAGGGCAGGCAGCCTTGCACGTGCCTGGGTCATAGATGAGCACAAACCAGATGCTGGTTGAGCCTTGTGCAAGGCAGTGGTACGGCCCCGTAGTGTCCTGAATTAGCATGGTGTGTTGTAGGTTTGCACACTGAATGTGCTGCATGTCTCTGGGCCTGCCTGACCTACTACACAGGCAGAGACCCACTCCAGCACAGCCCTGAAACATTCTACCTCCTTCTGGTTCTGCAGAAGCCCGTCTCTTGCCTGTATGAGACCCTCTTGGGAAAGCTGGTCACCAGAAAAGGCAGTTTCCTAACTGGGGGAAAAAAAATGATAGAGGGGGGCCGGCAGGTAACTTAAGTCAGCTTTGCACAGTCCTGCTCAGCTTCTCCTCCAGCCCAGGATGAGGAGGCACAGCAAGGTAAAGAGACAGAACCTGTCTTCAGAACAGATAGGATGGGCTACCTGTGTAGCTGTTTGTGCCTAAATAGCATTTGTCACTGTGCAGATGGCTGGAAGACCAAGGTAGGGTGTAAGGCTTTCTTCTGACCTTTAGTGCTGTGCGTATCAGCTCAGCGACATGCACACAGTCATGCTTGCAGAAGTGGCAGGTTGACATCCAGCATGGAAGTACTGTGTAGCATCATTCTGTGCAAAGCCCAGAGTGCGTATTGCCGAAATACTTGTATCTTGCCATTCTGGTATGTGTCTTGGTGGCATAACTCTGCTCAATTGCAAACAGAATGATTAAACATGTTTCTTGCTAACTTTGGGGTTTTTTTCTAAAACAGGTCAGAAGAAAGAAGTACAAAAAGATCAGGATACTAACAGACCTGCTGTCTCATCCCCTAAGAGATCAGTGGTAACAGCCACCAAGCTCCATTCACCAGGTATTTATGAAGCTGAAAACACTGTTTCAGGAAGATTTAAACTCATCAAGTTTGCATCTCTTGTTAACACGCTAAAATCTGAGAGCTACTATTGTTAAGTGAAGATTGATTGTGTCCAACGTTCATTAAGCTGGCTGTGAGTACAGCAGGCTTTATCATACCAACGCATGGGCTGAACAGACTTTTGTTTTCTTTGTTACAGCCATGCAGAGTTGTTGCTATTACATGTTTAATGGCACAGGAAATTCTTTTTTTAATCATTAAAATTTTCTTATATAGAGAGAGAACAGATAGATACAGTGAAACAAAAAATACTTCAGACACTGAAGTGATAGTGTATTACTCAGCATCTGCTCTTACTGTTGTGCAGAGGCACTAAATTTCCTGGGCTATTTCTATGCATAATTGGGAAAGGGATTATCTATAGAAATAACCTCCAGAGTGCTATTGGGGCATTGTCAACTTACCCCTCAATATTGGGCATGAAAGCATGCTTTTAGCATTTCTAAAGAATATCTTTGTTTATTTACTAAACTAAACTTATTTCTGTTTATGCCTAGTAAGTGTACATTAGCAAATGTATAAGGTACATAAAGGCTTTTTAAGGCTGGCCTTTGGCTGATCTAAATGCTTCTGAAATGGCTGGACATGGTCCCACTGTTTTCATTGTGCTTGCGGTTTATCTTCTGGTCTGTAACCTCATTTTTCAGACTCAAAGAATTTAAATATAATCCCTACAGATACATGATACTTAAGTTATAATTATGGGGGGTAGAATCCCGTGTTTCTTCATTTGGCAGCGAAGTATAAAAATTGTAGAACAGCTCTTTGGCTCCTATAACTTACATCAGGAGTCTCTTCGTGTTTACTAAACTTGGTCCCTGTTCTCCTTCCCAACCAACAAAATCAAGAAAATGGAAGGTTAAATTTAAATTTTCGAGGCACCAACATGACTCTGAATTCTTCTCCTTACTAACATACTGGGGTAAAAAGATTAACTTAACAGAGTCCTCTGTAATTTTCCAGCTATTTTGCTTCTGGTGAGATCACACACAGAGATCCAAAGGAAAATTCGTTACAGAAAGTGCCAGACCAGCAGCTCACCAGCATTTATAATGGTGGGAGTCCAGTTTAAGCACCAGCAATGATTGTGGCTGTAGCAGCATATTAAAGCACAGATGATTTGTTTCCACTAGAATTAGATAGTGAAACATAGGCCTGTTTGTACTATTTGTCTTAAAGAGGCCTGTATTTCCACTGATGATTTAAAAATTTTCAAGGCTTAAATTTTTGGCGTATCCAATTCATGAGGCCTCAAAGGTTTCTTCATTCTCACGAGAAGCTGAGTAACTGTCCCCTCTCCATCAGAATGATTCAGGATTTCTTAAGCTTGATTGCCTGAAATCATGACAACCTAAAGTTTTTTATCACTGTAAGGATCAGATAGGAAAATAAACCTCATCTTAATATATTTTTTTAGAGTAGCCTTTAGCATTCTTTAGAATAACAACACCAATAACAGAGCTGTAAAGATAGACAACTCTTTTCACCTATTTAACAATTTCTCAGTATAATCAAAGCAGCCATTAAACAGGACGCAGAGTGAGTGTAGCTGGGGCTAAAGGGCAGTAGCACAGTCTTTCCTCCATCAGGATCACAAACTGATGTGGCATTTACACTTCGTGATAGAAAAGTATGTGTGGCCCCAGGTAACTTCACCACAGTTACATATGGCCATGAAACAGGCTCTAAAATTTCTGAGTGACGTTTCTAGGTGGTTTTTGCTCTGTTACCAGCCTCCTCACATGCAGTTCCTTTTAATCAGTGCCGATTTTCGACTATCATACCAATATTTTTGTCTTGAATCTGATGTCTAGAGTTTGGATCCGTACGTCTGAAGACTTGCAAGGGAATTTTGAGATGCCGAGTCTTGTAGGGATCTACTGATGCAACACCATTCCTGAGATCTCTGTATAGGAACAGAACACCTACACACAGGTGTAGGTGCTCTCTTTCCACTCCATTACAGGATGGTGCCCCCTGTTTCTGACATCTGTCGCTCTACAGATTGATTGTTATCAATTCTCTCAAAGTAATTTCCTCGCTTTTCCTACCAAAATGTCAGAAATTGCACAGTTAAAAGGCAAATAAATTGCATTCCCCATCTAAATCCTCATGGGACTGAGTTAATTATGAGTATATACTTGTTATGTCTCCTTAGTTCAAACACTCAAGTAGATAAAAAAGACCTGGGAGTTTTGAAGCAGATCAAAAGGGTTCAGTAAGTTCAGCGTACACTGGGTCTGCCCCCAGGTCCCACCATCAGCAAAAAGGACCTTCAAGAGCAGGGCCGGGATCATTAATATATACCCTGTTTTGTGCAGAGCAGCAGAAGAGAGACATCAATGGCAGAATAAGCTTAGCAAGCTGCTTTTCAAACCAAAATGAACTGAGAAAATCAGATTTATGCCTGAGGAGAATTGCACAGTTTAATTTACAAGGACATCTTATAATACTGACAAGGACAACATAGAGATGTGCATTTCAAATATTGCAGTGAACAGGAAAGCTAGAAAGATTTAAGACAAAACAACCTCATGAGTTTCTGTTTTAGTTAAAACTGGACTGATTTCAAGGGCTTTCCCTAACACTTTTCCCTATGCCTTCTGTTTGCAATATCACCACACTGCCTAAACTACCTGTGATTTTTATACTAAAAACACAGATATTTATGGCTGTTGCTTTTATGAATTTCTTGGTTTGGGATAATACCTACTGCCCAGTAAAAAGCCACTTTAAAT